>NW_027141680.1:0-70411 GCF_036365525.1 Heterodontus francisci
TGGAGTGGAGATGGGGAGTGGGGGTGCAGAGTGGTGTCAGGGAGTTGGATAGGGGAGGGCAGTGAGGAGATGGAGGGGAGGGGAGTTGGAGAGGGAAGTGGGGTAGGGGAGTCGGGGAGGAGAGTGTGTGGGGAGGGGAGTGGGGGAGGGGAGTGGGGGAGGGGAGTGGGGGAGGGGAGTGGGGGAGGGGAGTGGGGGAGGGGAGTGGGGGAAGGGAGTGGGGGAAGGGAGTGGGGGAAGGGAGTGGGGAAGGGAGTGGGGGAGGGGTGAGGGGGAGGGGTGAGGGGGAGGGGAGTTGGGGAGTTGGAGTGGTGCAAGGGAGCGGGTAGTTGGCGTGAAGTAGGGGGCGCGGGGTAGGGTGCACGGGGTAGGGGGGCGCGGGGTGGGGGTGCGGGGTGGGGGGGCGGGGTAAAGGGGCGGGGTAAAGGGGCGGGGTAGGGGGCGGGTAGGGGGGGGCGTGGGTGGGGAGCGGGGGTGGGGAGCGCAGTGAGGATGTGGAGGAATGGGGAGTCAGGCAGGGGAGTGGGGTGGGGGAGGGCAGTGAGGATTTGGCGGGAAGGGGAGTGGGGGAGGGTAATGGGGAGGGGTGAGGGTTTAGGTGAGTGGGGTAGGGGAGCGGGGTGGGGGCGCGGGGTAGGAGAGCGAGGTAGGGGAGTGAGGTAGATGTACGGCGGAGGGGATTGAGGTAGTGGAATGGGGGAAGGGTGTGGGTTAGGGGAGTGAGGTAGGGTATGGGGGGCGGTAACTGGGGGAGTGGAGTGAGGTAGGGCAGTGTACGAGGGTAGTGGAGTGGGGGTGTGGGGTAGGGGAGGGCAGTGAGGAGGTGTAGGATAGCGGAGTGACGTGGGGAGGGAGAGAGGCGGTGGCGTAGGGGAACTGGGTGGGGGAGGGCAGTGAGGAGCAGAAGGAAGGGGGGAGGGGAGTGGGGGAGGGGAATGCAGTGAGGAGATGAAGAGAAGGGGAGTGGGGGAGGGCATTGGGGTCGGAGAGTTGGGGAGCAGTAGTTGGGTAGGGGAGTGGGTTACGGATGTGCTTTCGGGGTGTGGGGTAGGGGAGTGTAGTAGCGGAGTGGGGCAGGGTAGTAGGGGGGCGAGTGGGGTAGGGGTGTGGGGGAGGCTTGTGGGGTCGTGGAGTGGGGAAGGGGAGTGGGGAAGGGGAGTGGGGAAGGGAAGTGCGGAAGGGAAGTGCGGAAGGGAGGGCAGTGAAGAGGTGCTGGGAAGCAGAGAGGTGGACGGGAGTGGGGGAGTGGTGGGGTATGGGAGTGGGGTAGGGGAATGGGGAAGGGAAACGGGGTAGTGAAGTTGGGGAGGGGAGTTGTAGACGGGAGTTGGGGAGGGGAGTGGGGGAGGGGAGTGGGGGAGGGGAGTGGGGGATCGGATGTGGTAGCGGAGGGCAGTGAGGAGGTGCAGGGAAGCGGAGTGGGGGAGGGGAGGGGAGTGAGGAGGTGCAGGGGAGTGGAGGGGCGTGGGGGAGGGGAGTGGGGGAGGGGAGTGGGGAAGGGGAGTGGGGAAGGGGAGTGAGGGAGGGTAGTTGGGGAGGGGGTGGGGTCGGGGTTTGGGGTAGGGGAGTGGGGGAGGGATGTGAGGGAGGGGAGTGGGGTAGGAGAGTGGGGTAGGGGAGTGGGGTAGGGGAGTGGGGTAGGGGAGTGGGGTAGGGGAGTGGGGTAGGGGAGTGGGGGAGGGGAGTGGGGGAGGGGAGTGGGGGAGGGGAGTGGGGGAGGGGAGTGGGGGAGGGGAGTGGGGGAGGGGAGTGGGGGAGGGGAGTGAGGGGAGTTACAGAGAGGAGGGGGAGGGGAGTGGGTTGGGGAGTGGGGGAGGGGAGTTGGGGAGGGTAGTAGTGTAGGGGATTGGCGGTGGGGAGTGGGGGAAGGGAGTGGGGATTGGTTGTGATGTAGGGGAGCGGGGGGAGTGGATTGGGGAGGGGAGTTAGCGAGTGGGGTGCGGGAGGGGAGTTGGGGAGGGGAGTTGGGGAGGGGAGTTGGGGAGGGGAATGGTGTAGGGGGGTGAGGGAAAGAGTTGGGGAGGGGAGTTGGGGTAGGGGAGTGAGGGAGGGGAGTTGTGGAGGGGTGTTGTGGAGGGGTGTTGGGGAGGGGAGTTGGGGAGGGGAGTTGGGGAGGGGAGTTGGGGAGGGGAGTTGGGGAGGGGAGTTGGGGAGGGGAGTTGGGGAGGGGAGTTGAGGAGGGGAGTTGAGGAGGGGAGTTGAGGAAGGGTGTGGGGGTGGCGAGTTAGGCACTGCAGTGGGGAGGGGAGAGAGGGAGTGGAGTGGGGGAGGGAGTTGGGGACTGGAGTGGAAGAGGGGAGTGGAGTATGGAAGTTGGTGAGGGAAGTGGGGGAGGAGTGTTGGGGAGGGGAGTGGGGGAGGGGAGGGGAGTGGGGGAGGGGAGTGGGGGAGGGGAGGGGAGTGGGGGAGGGGAGTGGGGGAGGGGAGTGGGGGAGGGGAGTGGGGGAGGGGAGTGGGGGAGGGGAGTGGGGTAGGGGAGTGGGGTAGGGGTGTGGGGTAGGAGAGTGGGGTAGGAGAGTGGGGTAGGAGAGTGGGGTAGGGGAGTTGAGGCTGGGATTGGGGGAGCAGAGTGGTTGAGGGGAGTTGCGGAGAGGAGAGGGGGAGGGGTGTGGGGTAGAGGAATGGGGAGGGCAGTGGGGGGAGTCGGGGAACGTTGCGGAGGGGACTTTGGGAGGGGGATGGGGGTGGGGAAGGGGAGTTGGGGACTGGAGTGGGGAGGGGAGTGGGGGAGTTTATTGCGGACGGGGAGTTGGGGAGGTGAGTAGGGGAGGGGAGTTGGGGACTGGAGTGGGGGAGGGGAGTAGGGGAGGGGAGTGGGGGAGAGGAGTGTGGGGGAGGGGTGTGGGGAGGGGTGTGGGGGAGGGGTGTGGGGAGGGGTGTGGGGGAGGGGTGTGGGGGAGGGGTGTGGGGGAGGGGTGTGGGGGAGGGGTGTGGGGGAGGGGAGTGAGGGAGGGGAGTGAGGGAGGGGAATGGGTAGCGGAGGGGGAGGGGGAGAGGAGGGGGAGGGGGAGAGGAGGGGGAGGGGGAGAGGAGGGGGAGGGGGAGAGGAGGGGGAGGGGGAGAGGAGTGGGTTGGGGAGTGGCGGAGGGGAGTTGGGGAGGGGAGTTGGGGAGGGGAGTTGGGGAGGGTAGCAGTGGAGGGGATTGGGGAGTGGCTGAGGGGAGTTGGGGAGGGTAGTAATGAAGGGTTTGGGGGTGGGGAGTGGGGTAGGGGAGTGGGGATTGGTTGTGATGTAGGGGAGTGGGGGAGGGGAGTGGGGGAGGGGAGTGGGGGAGGGGAGTGGGGAGGGGAGTGGGGGAGGGGAGTGGGGGAGGGGAGTGGGGGAGGGGAGTGGGGGATCGGAGTGTGGTAGCGGAGGGCAGTGATGAGGTGCAGGGAAGCGGAGTGGGGGAGGGGAGGGGAGTGAGGAGATGCAGGGGAGGGGAGGGGAGTGGGGGAGGGGTGTGGGGAAGGGGAGTGAGGGAGGGTAGTTGGGGAGGGGGTGGGGTCGGGGTTTGGGGTCGCGGAGTGGGGGACGGATGTGAGGGAGGGTAGTGGGGTAGGGGAGTGGGGGAGGGGAGTAGGGGAGGGGAGTTGGGGAGGGGAGTGGAGGAGTGGAGTGGAGGAGGTGAGTGGAGGAGGTGAGTGGGTTGGGGTAGTGGTGTAGGGGAGTGGAGATGGGGAGTGGAGATATGGAGTGGAGATGGGGAGTGGAGATGGGGAGTGGAGATGGGGAGTGGAGATGGGGAGTGGAGATGGGGAGTGAGATGGGGAGTGGAGATGGGGAGTGGAGATGGGGAGTGGAGATGGGGAATGGGGGTTCAGAGTGGTGTCAGGGAGTTGGGTAGGGGAGGGCAGTGAGGAGATGGAGGGGAGGGGAGTTGGAAAGGGGAGTTGGAAAGGGGAGTGGGGTAGGGGAGTCGGGGAGGGAGTAGAGTCGGGGAGGGAGTGGAGTCGGGGAGGGGAGTAGAGTCGGGGAGGGGAGGGGAGTAGAGTCGGGGAGGGGAGTGGAGTCGGGGAGGGGAGTGGAGTGGAGTGGGATAGGGGAGTGGGATAGGGGAGTGGGATAGGGGAGTGGGATAGGGGAGTGGGATAGGGGAGTGGGATAGGGGAGTGGGATAGGGGAGTGGGATAGGGGTGTGGGATAGGGGAGTGGGATAGGGGAGTGGGATAGGGGAGTGGGATAGGGGAGTGGGATAGGGGAGTGGGATAGGGGAGTGGGATAGGGGAGTGGATAGGGAGTGGGATAGGGGAGTGGGGGAGCGGAGAGGGGGAGGGGAGTGGGGGAGGGGAGTGGGGGAGGGGAGTGGGGGAGGGGAGTGGGGGAGGGGAGTGGGGGAGGGGAGTGGGGGAGGGGAGTGGGGGAGGGGAGTGGGGGAGGGGAGTGGGGTAGGGGAGTTGGGGAGGGGAGTTGGGGAGGGGAGTTGGGGAGGGAGTTGGGGAGGGAGTTGGGGAGGGGAGTTGGGGAGGGGAGTTGGGAGGGGAGTTGGGGAGGGTAGCAGTGGAGGGGATTGGGGAGTGGCTGAGGGGAGTTGGGGAGGGTAGTAGTGAAGGGGTTTGGGGGTGGGGTGTGGGGTAGGGGAGTGGGGATTGGTTGTGATGCAGGGGAGTGGGGGAGTGGAGTGGGGGAGTGGAGTGGGGGAGGGGAGTGGGGGAGGGGAGTGGGGGAGGGGAGTGGGGGAGGGGAGTTGGGGAGGGTAGTAGTGAAGGGGTTTGGGGGTGGGGTTGTGGGGTAGGGGAGTGGGGATTGGTTGTGATGTAGGGGAGTGGGGGAGGGGAGTGGGGGAGGGGAGTGGGGGAGGGGAGTGGGGGAGGGGAGTGGGGAGGGGAGTGGGGGAGGGGAGTGGGGGAGGGGAGTGGGGGAGGGGAGTTGAGGAGGGGAGTTGAGGAAGGGTGTGGGGGTGGCGAGTTAGGCACTGTAGTGGGGAGGGGAGAGAGGGAGTGGAGTGGGGGAGGGAGTTGGGGACTGGAGTGGAAGAGGGAGTGGAGTATGGAAGTTGGTGAGGGAAGTGGGGGAGGAGTGTTGGGGAGGGGAGTGGGGGAGGGGAGTGGGGGAGGGGAGTGGGGGAGGGGAGTGGGGGAGGGGAGTGGGGGAGGGGAGTGGGGAGGGGAGTGGGGGAGGGGTGTGGGTAGGGGTGTGGGGTAGGAGTGGGGTAGGAGAGTGGGGTAGGGGAGTTGAGGCTGGGATTGGGGAGCAGAGTGGTTGAGGGGAGTTGCGGAGAGGAGAGGGGGAGGGGTGTGGGGTAGAGGAATGGGGAGGGCAGTGGGGGGAGTCGGGGAACGTTGCGGAGGGGACTTTGGGAGGGGGATGGGGGTGGGGAAGGGGAGTTGGGACTGGAGTGGGGAGGGGAGTGGGGGAGTTTATTGCGGTAATTGACAGGAGTTAAGAGTAGTTAGAGATGGGCTGGAGGAGTTGGGGAGGTGAGTGGGGGAGGGGAGTGGGGGAGAGGAGAGTGGGGGAGGGGAGTGGGGGAGGGGAGTGGGGGAGGGGAGTGGGGGAGAGGGGTGTGGGGGAGGGGTGTGGGGGAGGGGTGTGGGGGAGGGTGTGGGGGAGGGGTGTGGGGGAGGGGTGTGGGGGAGGGGTGTGGGGGAGGGGTGTGGGGAGGGGGAGTGAGGGAGGGGGAATGGGTAGCGGAGGGGGAGGGGGAGAGGAGGGGGAGGGGGAGAGGAGGGGGAGGGGGAGAGGAGTGGGTTGGGGAGTGGCGGAGGGGAGTTGGGGAGGGGAGTTGGGGAGGTAGCAGTGGAGGGGATTGGGGAGTGGCTGAGGGGAGTTGGGGAGGGTAGTAGTGAAGGGGTTTGGGGGTGGGGAGTGGGGTAGGGGAGTGGGGATTGGTTGTGATGTAGGGGAGTGGGGGAGGGGAGTGGGGGAGGGGAGTGGGGGAGGGGAGTGGGGGAGGGGAGTGGGGGAGGGGAGTGGGGGAGGGGAGTGGGGGAGGGAGTGGGGGATCGGAGTGGGGGATCGGAGGCAGTGATGAGGTGCAGGGAAGCGGAGTGGGGGAGGGGAGGGGAGTGAGGAGATGCAGGGGAGGGGAGGGGAGTGGGGGAGGGGTGTGGGGAAGGGGAGTGAGGGAGGGTAGTTGGGGAGGGGGTGGGGTCGGGGTTTGGGGTCGCGGAGTGGGGGACGGATGTGAGGGAGGGTAGTGGGGTAGGGTAGTGTGGTAGGGGAGTGGGGGAGGGGAGTAGGGGAGGGGAGTTGGGGAGGGGAGTGGAGGAGTGGAGTGGAGGAGTGGAGTGGGTTGGGGTAGTGGTGTAGGGGAGTGGAGATGGGGAGTGGAGATATGGAGTGGAGATTGGGAGTGGAGATGGGGTGTGGAGATGGGGAGTGGAGATGGGGAGTGGAGATGGGGAGTGGAGATGGGGAATGGGGGTTCAGAGTGGTGTCAGGGAGTTGGGTAGGGGAGGGCAGTGAGGAGATGGAGGGGAGGGGAGTTGGAAGGGGAGTTGGAAAGGGGAGTGGGGTAGGGGAGTCGGGGAGGGGAGTAGAGTCGGGGAGGGGAGTGGAGTCGGGGAGGGGAGTGGAGTCGGGGAGGGGAGTAGAGTCGGGGAGGGGAGTAGAGTCGGGGAGGGGAGGGGAGTAGAGTCGGGGAGGGGAGGGGAGTAGAGTCGGGGAGGGGAGTGGAGTCGGGGAGGGGAGTCGGGGAGGGGAGTGGAGGGGAGTGGGATAGGGGAGTGGGATAGGGGAGTGGGATAGGGGAGTGGGATAGGGGAGTGGGATAGGGGAGTGGGATAGGGGAGTGGGATAGGGGAGTGGGATAGGGGAGTGGGATAGGGGAGTGGGATAGGGGAGTGGGGGAGCGGAGTGGGGGAGCGGAGAGGGGGAGCGGAGAGGGGGAGCGGAGTGGGGGAGCGGAGTGGGGGAGCGGAGTGGGGGAGGGGAGTGGGGGAGGGGAGTGGGGGAGGGGAGTGGGGGAGGGGAGTGGGGAGGGGAGTGGGGGAGGGGAGTGGGGGAGGGGAGTGGGGTAGGGGAGTTGGGGAGGGGAGTTGGGGAGGGAGTTGGGGAGGGGAGTTGGGGAGGGGAGTTGGGGAGGGGAGTTGGGGAGGGTAGCAGTGGAGGGGATTGGGGAGTGGCTGAGGGGAGTTGGGGAGGGTAGTAGTGAAGAGGTTTGGGGGTGGGGTGTGGGGTAGGGGAGTGGGGATTGGTTGTGATGTAGGGGAGTGGGGGAGGGAAGTGGGGGAGGGGAGTGGGGGAGGGGAGTGGGGGATCGGAAAGTGGTAGCGGAGGGCAGTGATGAGGTGCAGGGAAGCGGAGTGGGGGAGGGGAGGGGAGTGAGGAGATGCAGGGGAGGGGAGGGGAGTGGGGAGGGGTGTGGGGAAGGGGAGTGAGGGAGGGTAGTTGGGGAGGGGGTGGGGTCGGGGTTTGGGGTCGCGGAGTGGGGGAGGATGTGAGGGAGGGTAGTGTGGTAGGGTAGTGTGGTAGGGGAGTGGGGGAGGGGAGTAGGGGAGGGGAGTTGGGGAGGGGAGTTGGGGGAGGGGAGTGGAGGACTGGAGTGGAGGAGGTGAGTGGGTTGGGGTAGTGGCGTAGGGGAGTGGAGAAGGGGAGTGGAGTTGGGAGTGGAGATGGGGAGTGGAGATGGGGAGTGGAGATGGGGAGTGGAGATGGGGAGTGGAGATGGGGAGTGGAGATGGGGAGTGGAGATGGGGAGTGGAGATGGGGAATGGAGATGGGGAATGGGGGTTCAGAGTGGTGTCAGGGAGTTGGGTAGGGGAGGGCAGTGAGGAGATGGAGGGGAGGGGAGTTGGAAAGGGGAGTTGGAAAGGGAAGTGGGATAGGGGAGTCGGGGAGGGGAGTGGAGTCGGGGAGGGGAGTAGAGTCGGGGAGGGGAGTGGAGTAGGGAGGGGAGTGGAGTCGGGGAGGGGAGTGGAGTCGGGAGGGGAGTGGAGTCGGGGAGGGGAGTGGAGTCGGGGAGGGGAGTCGGGGAGGGGAGTGGAGTGGGATAGGGGAGTGGGATAGGGGAGTGGGATAGGGGAGTGAGATAGGGGAGTGAGATAGGGGAGTGAGATAGGGGAGTGGGATAGGGGAGTGGGATAGGGGACTGGGATAGGGGAGTGGGATAGGGGAGTGGGATAGGGGAGTGGGATAGGGGAGTGGGATAGGGGAGTGGGATAGGGGAGTGGGATAGGGGAGTGGGATAGGGGAGTGGGGGAGCGGAGTGGGGGAGCGGAGTGGGGGAGGGGAGTGGGGGAGGGGAGTGGGGGAGGGGAGTGGGGGAGGGGAGTGGGGGAGGGGAGTGGGGGAGGGGAGTGGGGGAGGGGAGTGGGGGAGGGGTGAGGGGAGTGGGGGAGGGGAGTGGGGGGAGGGGTGAGGGGTGAGGGGGAGGGGTGAGGGGGAGGGGTGAGGGGGAGGGGTGAGGGGGAGGGGTGAGGGGGAGGGGTGAGGGGGAGGGGAGTTGGGGAGGTGAGTTGGGGAGGTGAGTTGGGGAGGTGAGTTGGGGAGGTGAGGTGGGGAGGTGAGGTGGGGATGTGAGGTGGGGATGTGAGGTGGGGATGTGAGGTGGGGATGTGAGTGGGTTGTTGGTGTGGTGGAAGGGAGTGGGGTATGGGAATGGTGTAGGGGAGTGGGGTTGTGGTTGGGGAGTGGTGTTGGGGAGTGGGGTATGGGTGTGGGATAGGGGCATGGGGTAGGGGAGTGGGGTAGGGGAGTGGGGTAGGGGAGAGGATAGGGGAGTGGGGGGTGTGGGATGGGGGTGTGGGGGGTGGAGTGGGGTGGGGGAGTGGGGCGGGGGAGAGGGGCGGGGGAGAGGGGCGGGGGAGAGGGGCGGGGGAGTGTGGGAGAGGTGTTGGGGAGGGGAGTGGGGGAGGGGAGTGGGGGAGGGGATTGGGGAGTGGATTGGGGAGTGGATTGGGGAGTGGGGGAGGGGAGCGGGGGAGGGGAGTGGGGGAGGGGAGTGGGGGAGGGAGTGGGGGAGGGGAGTGGGGAGTGGATTGGGGAGTGGGGGAGGGGAGTGGGGTAGGGGAGTGGGGATTGGTTGTGATGTAGGGGAGTGGGGGAGGGGAGTGTGATAGCGGAGGGCAGTGAGGAGGTGCAGGGAAGCGGAGTGGGGGAGGGGAGGGGAGTGAAGAGATGCAGGGGAGGGGAGGGGAGTGGGGAAGGGTAGTGAGGGAGGGTAGTTGGGGAGGGGGTGGTGTCGGGATTTGGGGTAGGGGAGTGGGGGAGGGATGTGAGTGTGGGATGTGAGGGAGGGATGTGAATTAGGGGAGTGGGGCAGGGGAGTGGGGCAGGGGAATGGGGCAGGGGAGTGGGGAAGGGGAGTGCGGTAGGGGAGTGGGGAAGGGGAGTGGGGAAGGGGAGTGGGGAAGGGGAGTGGGGAAGGGGAGTGTGGTCAGGGTGGGCAGTGAAGAGGTGCTGGGAAGCGGAGAGGTGGATGGGAGTGGGGGGGAGGTGAGTGGGGGAGGGGTGGGGTATGGGAGTGGGATAGGGGAATGGGGAAGGGGAATGGGGTAGTGGAGATGGGGCGGGGAGTGAGTTAGGGGAGTGGGGTAGGGGTGCGCAGTGAGGAGGTGGCGGGAAGGGGAGTGGGGGAGGGGTGTGGGGTAGGAGAGTAGGGGAGCGGAGTGGGGAAGGGGAATGGTGTCGGAGATTGGTGTGGGGTAGGGGAGTGCGGTAGGTGAGAGGGAGAGGGTAGTGGGGGATGGGAGTGTGATAGCGGAGGGCAGTGAGGAGGTGCAGGGAAGCGGAGTGGGGAGTGGGGCAGGGGAGTGATGCAGCACAGTGGGGAGGGGTGTGGGGTAGGGAATTGAGGGAGGGGAGTGCAGTGAGGAGGTGGAGGGAAGGGAAATGGGGAGTGTTGTGCGGGAGTGGGGACGCTGAATGGGGACGTGGAGTGGGGACGGGGAGAGGGGACATTGAAAGGGGACGTTGAGTTGGGACGGGGAGTGGGGACGGGGAGTGGGGACGGTGAGTGGGGACGGTGAGTGGGGACGGTGAGTGGGGACGGTGAGTGGGGACGGGGAGCGGCGACGGGGAGCGGCGACGGGGAGCGGCGACGGGGAGCGGCGACGGGGAGCGGCGACGGGGAGCGACGACGGGGAGCGGCGACGGGGAGCGGGGACGGGGAGCGGGGACGGGGAGCGGGGACGGTGAGAGGGGACGGTGAGAGGGGACGGTGAGTGGGGACGGGGAGCGGCGACGGGGAGCGGCGACGGGGAGCGGCGACGGGGAGCGGGGATGGGGAGAGGGGACCGGGAGAGGGGACGGTGAGTGGGGACGGGGAGAGGGGACTGGGAGAGGGGACGGGGAGTGGGGACGGGGAGTGCGGACGGTGAGTGGGGACGGGGAGTGGGGACGGTGAGTGGGGATGGGGAGCGGCGACGGGGAGCGGGGACGGGGTGCGGGGACGGGGAGAGGGGACGGGGAGAGGGGACGGGGAGTGGGGACGGGGAGAGGGACGGTGAGAGGGGACGGTGAGTGGGGACGGTGAGTGGGGACGGTGAGTGGGGATGGGGAGAGGGGACGGTGAGTGGGGACGGTGAGTGGGGACGGGGAGAGGGGACGGTGAGTGGGGACTGTGTGTGGGGATGGGGAGTGGGGACGGGGAGAGGGGACGGTGAGTGGGACGGTGAGACGGGACGGTGAGAGGGGACGGGGAGTGGGGACGGTGAGAGGGGACGGTGAGAGGGGACGGTGAGTGGGGACGGTGAGTGGGGACGGTGAGTGGGGACGGGAGTGGGACGGTGAGAGGGGACGGTGAGAGGGGACGGTGAGTGGGGGGACGGTGAGTGGGGATGGGGAGTGGGGACGGGGAGAGGGGACGGTGAGTGGGGACGGTGAGAGGGGACGGGGAGTGGGGACGGTGAGAGGGGACGGTGAGAGGGGACGGGGAGTGGGGACGGTGAGAGGGGACGGTGAGAGGGGACGGTGAGTGGGGACGGTGAGTGGGGTCGGGGAGTGGGGACGGTGAGAGGGGACGGTGAGAGGGGACGGTGAGAGGGGACGGTGAGTGGGGTCGGGAGTGGGGACGGTGAGAGGGGACGGTGAGAGGGGACGGTGAGAGGGACGGTGAGTGGGGTCGGGGAGTGGGGACGGTGAGTGGGGACGGTGAGAGGGGACGGGGAGAGGGGACGGTGAGAGGGGACGGTGAGTGGGGTCGGAGAGTGGGGACGGACGGTGAGTAGCTACGGGGAGTGGGGACGGGGAGTGGGGACGGTGAGTGGGGATGGGGAGTGGGGACGGGGAGAGGGGACGGTGAGAGGGGACGGTGAGTGGTGACGGGGAGTGGGGACGGTGAGAGGGGACGGTGAGAGGGGACGGGGAGAGGGGACGGTGAGAGGGGACGGTGAGTGGGGTCGGAGAGTGGGGACGGACGGTGAGTAGCTACGGGGAGTGGGGACGGGGAGTGGGGACGGTGAGAGGGGACGGAGAGTCGGGACGGGGAGTGGGGACGGGGAGCGGGGACGGGGAGTGGGGACGGTGAGTGGGGATGGGGAGTGGGGACGGGGAGTGGGGACGGGGAGTGGGGGACGGTGAGTAGCTACGGGGAGTGGGGACGGAGAGTCGGGACAGGGAGTGGGGACGGGGAGCGGGGACGGGGAGTGGGGACGGTGAGTGGGGACGGGGAGTGGGGACGGGGAGTGGGACGGGGAGTGGGGACGGTGAGAGGGGACGGTGAGAGGGGACGGTGAGAGGGGACGGTGAGTGGGGACGGTGAGTGGGGACGGACGGTGAGTAGCTATGGGGAGTGGGGACGGTGAGAGGGGACGGTGAGTGGGGTCGGAGAGTGGGGACGGGGAGTGGGGACGGTGAGAGGGGACGGTGAGAGGGGACGGTGAGAGGGGACGGTGAGAGGGGACGGTGAGTGGGGACGGTGAGTGGGGACGGACGGTGAGTAGCTATGGGGAGTGGGGACGGTGAGTGGGGACGGTGAGTGGGGTCGGAGAGTGGGGACGGGGAGTGGGGACGGTGAGAGGGGACGGTGAGAGGGGACGGTGAGAGGGGACGGTGAGTGGGGACGGTGAGTGGGGTCGGAGAGTGGGGACGGACGGTGAGTAGCTACGGGGAGTGGGGACGGAGAGTGGGGACGGTGAGTGGTTCCAGTGACTGGGGACGGAGAGTCGGGACGGGGAGCGAGGAAGGGGAGCGGCGACGGGGAGCGTGGACGGGGTGCGGGGACGGGGAGTGGGGTAGGTGAGAGGGGACGGGGAGTGGGGACGGTGAGAGGGGACGGTGAGTGGGACGGGGAGAGGGGACGGGGAGAGGGGACGGGGAGAGGGGACCGGGAGAGGGGATGGTGAGTGGGGACCAGGAGAGGGGACGGGGAGAGGGGACGGGGAGTGGGGACGGGGAGTGCGGACGGGGAGTGCGGACGGGGAGTGGGGACGGTGAGTGGGGACGGGGAGTGGGACGGGGAGAGGGGACGGGGAGAGGGGACGGTGAGTGGGGACGGTGAGTGGGGATGGGGACTGGGGACGGGGAGAGGGGACGGTGAGTGGGGACGGGGAGTGGGGACGGGGAGTGGGGACGGTGATAGGGGACGGTGATAGGGGACGGTGAGAGGGGACGGTGAGAGGGGACGGTGAGTGGGGACGGTGAGTGGGGTCGGAGAGTGGGGACGGACGGTGAGTAGCTACGGGAGTGGGGACGGGGAGTGGGACGGTGAGAGGGGACGGTGAGTGGGGACGGTGAGTGGGGTCGGAGAGTGGGGACGGACGGTGAGTAGCTACGGGGAGTGGGGACGGTGAGTCGGGACGGGGAGCGGGGACGGGGAGAGGGGACGGGGAGAGGGGACGGGGAGTGGGGACGGTGAGAGGGACGGTGAGTGGGACGGTGAGTGGGGACGGTGAGTGGGGATGGGGAGTGGGGACGGGGAGAGGGGACGGTGAGTGGGGACGGGGAGAGGGGACGGTGAGTGGGGACGGTGCGAGGGGACGGTGAGAGGGGACGGTGAGAGGGAACGGTGAGATGGGACGGGGAGTGGGGACGGTGAGTGGGGACGGGGAGTGGGGATGGGTGAGTGGGGACGGTGAGTGGGGATGGGGAGTGGGGACGGTGAGTGGGGATGGGGAGTGGGGACGGGGAGAGGGGACGGTGAGTGGGGACGGTGAGAGGGGACGGTGAGAGGGGACGGTGAGAGGGGACGGGAGTGGGGACGGTGAGTGGGGATGGGGAGTGGGGATGGGGAGTGGGGACGGTGAGAGGGGACGGTGAGAGGGGACGGTGAATGGGGACGGGGAGTGGGGATGGGGAGTGGGGACGGGGAGAGGGGACGGTGATGGGGGACGGTGAGTGGGGATGGGGAGTGGGGACGGGGAGAGGGGACGGTGAGTGGGGACGGGGAGTGGGGACGGGGAGTGGGGACGGTGAGAGGGGACGGTGAGAGGGGACGGTGAGTGGGGACGGTGAGTGGGGTCGGAGAGTGGGGACGGACGGTGAGTAGCTACGGGGAGTGGGGACGGAGAGTGTTACGGTGAGAGGGGACGGTGCGAGGGGACGGTGAGAGGGGACGGGGAGAGGGACGGTGAGAGGGGACGGGGAGAGGGGACGGGGAGAGGGGCGGGGAGAGGGGGCGGGGAGAGGGGGCGGGGAGAGGGGGCGGGGAGAGGGGGCGGGGAGAGGGGGCGGGGAGAGGGGGCGGGGAGAGGGGGCGGGGAGAGGGGCGGTGAATGGGGACGGGGAGTGGGGATGGGGAGTGGGGACGGGGAGAGGGGACGGTGATGGGGGACGGTGAGTGGGGATGGGGAGTGGGGACGGGGAGAGGGGACGGTGAGTGGGGACGGGGAGTGGGGACGGGGAGTGGGGACGGTGAGAGGGGACGGTGAGAGGGGACGGTGAGAGGGGACGGTGAGTGGGGACGGTGAGTGGGGTCGGAGAGTGGGGACGGACGGTGAGTAGCTACGGGGAGTGGGGACGGAGAGTGGTTACGGTGAGAGGGGACGGTGCGAGGGACGGTGAGAGGGGACGGGGAGAGGGGACGGTGAGAGGGGACGGGGAGAGGGGACGGGGAGAGGGGGCGGGAGAGGGGGCGGGGAGAGGGGGCGGGAGAGGGGGCGGGGAGAGGGGGCGGGGAGAGGGGGCGGGGAGAGGGGGCGGGGAGAGGGGGCGGGGAGAGGGGGCGGGGAGAGGGGGCGGGGAGAGGGGGCGGGGAGTGGGGACGGGGAGTGGGGACGGGGAGTGGGGACGGGGAGTGGGGACCGGGAGAGGGGACCGGGAGAAGGGATCGGGAGAGGGGACCGGGAGAGGGACGGTGAGAGGGGACGGGAGTGGGGGCGGGGAGAGGGGGCGGGGTGTGGGTACGGGGAGTGGGGACGGGGAATGGGGACCGGGAGTGGGGACGGTGAGAGGGGACGGGGAGCGGGGGACGGGGAGCGGGGACGGTGAGCGGGGACGGGGAGCGGGGACGGGGAGCGGGGACGGGGAGCGGGGACGGGGAGTGGGGACCATGAGAGGGGACGGAGTGTGGGGACGGTGAGTGGCGACGGTGAGTGGCGACGGTGAGTGGGGACGAGCAGTGGGGACGAGCAGTGGGGACGAGCAGTGGGGACCGGAGTGGCTACATTGAGTGGGGACGGGGAGTGGGGACGGGGAGTGGGGACGGGGAGTGGGGACGGGGAGTGGGGACGGGGAGTGGGGACGGGGAGTGGGGAGTGGGGACGGGGAGCGGGGAGCGGGGACGGGGAGTGGGGTGTGGGGAGTGGGGAGTGGGGAGTGGGGACGGTGAATGGGGACGGTGAATGGGGACGGGGAGTGGGGACGGGGAGTGGGGACGGGGAGCGAGGACGGGGTGCGGGGGACGGTGAGAGGGGACGGGGAGAGGGGACGGGGAGAGGGGACGGGGAGAGGGGACGGTGAGTGGGGACGGTGAGTGGGGACGGTGAGTGGGGACGGTGAGTGGGGACGGTGAGTGGGGACGGGGAGAGGGGACGGGGAGAGGGGACGGGGAGAGGGGACGGGAGAGGGGACGGGAGTGGGGACGGTGAGAGGGGACGGTGAGAGGGGACGGTGAGAGGGGACGGTGAGAGGGGACGGAGAGAGGGGGCGGTGAGTGGCTACGGTGAGTGGGGTCGGAGAGTGGGGACGGACGGTGAGTAGCTACGGGGAGTGGGGACGGGGAGTGGGGACGGGGTGAGGGGACGGAGAGTGGGGACGGTGATTGGGGAGGGTGAGTGGGGAGGGTGAGCGGGTACGGTGAGTGGGGACGGGGAGCGGGGACGGAGAGCGGGGACGGGGAGCGGGGACGGGGAGCGGGGAGTGGGGAGTGGGGACGGTGAACGGGGACGGTGAGTGGATACGGGGAGTGGGGACGGGGAGCGGGGACGGGGAGCGGGGACGGGGAGCGGGGACGGGAGCGGGGACGGGGAGCGGGGACGGTGAGAGGGGACGGGAGTGGGGACGGGGAGAGGGGACGGGGAGAGGGGACGGGGAGAGGGGACGGGGAGAGGGGACGGTGAGTGGGGACGGGGAGAGGGGACGGGGATTGGGGACGGGGAGTGAGGACGGGGAGTGGGGACGGGGAGTGGGGACGGTGAGTGGGGACGGGGAGAGGGGACGGGGAGTGGGGGACGGGGAGTGGGGACGGGGAGTGGGGACGGGGAGTGGGGACGGGGAGTGGGGACGGGAGTGGGGACGGGGAGCGGGGACGGTGAGAGGGGACGGGGAGCGGGGACGGGGAGCGGGGACGGGGAGCGGGGACGGGGAGTGGGGACGGTGAGTGGGGAGCGGGGACGGGGAGCGGGGACGGGGAGCGGGGACGGGGCGCGGGGACGGGGCGCGGGGACGGGGAGAGGGCACGGTGAGAGGGGACGGGAGTGGGGACTGTGAGAGGGGACGGGGAGAGGGGACGGGGAGAGGGACGGGGAGAGGGACGGTGAGAGGGGACAGGGAGAGGGGACGGTGAGAGGGGACGGGGAGAGGGGACGGGGAGAGGGGACGGGGAGTGGGGAAGGGGAGAGGGGACGGGGAGTGGGGACGGGGAGTGGGGACGGGGAGTGAGGACGGGGAGAGGGGACGGGGAGTGGGGAAGGGGAGAGGGGACGGGGAGTGAGGACGGGGAGAGGGGACGGGGAGAGGGGACGGGGAGAGGGGACGGTAAGTGGGATAGGGGAGAGGGGACGGGGAGTGAGGACGGGGAGAGGGGACGGGGAGAGGGGACGGGGAGAGGGGACGGGGAGTGGGGACGGGGAGTGGGGACGGGGAGAGGGGACGGGGAGTGGGGACGGTGAGAGGGGACGGGGAGTGCGGACGGTGAGTGGGGACGGTGAGTGGGGACGGGGAGAGGGGACGGGGAGAGGGGACGGGGAGAGGGGACGGGGAGAGGGGACGGTGAGTGGGGACGGGGAGAGGGGACGGTGAGTGGGGACGGTGAGTGGGGACGGTGAGTGGGGACGGTGAGTGGGGACGGTGAGTGGGGACGGGGAGAGGGGACGGGGAGAGGGGACGGGGAGAGGGGACGGGGAGAGGGGACGGGGAGAGGGGACGGGGAGAGGGGACGGGGAGTGGGGATGGGGAGTGGGGACGGTGAGAGGGGACGGTGAGAGGGAACGGTGAGAGGGGACGGTGAGAGGGGACGGAGAGAGGGGACGGTGAGTGGCTACGGTGAGTGGGGTCGGAGAGTGGGGACGGACGGTGAGTAGCTACGGGGAGTGGGGACGGGGAGTGGGGACGGGGTGAGGGGACGGAGAGTGGGGACGGTGATTGGGGAGGGTGAGTGGGGAGGGTGAGTGGGGACGGGGAGCGGGGACGGAGAGCGGGACGGGGAGCGGGGACGGTGAACGGGGACGGTGAGTGGATACGGGGAGTGGGGACGGGGAGCGGGGACGGGGAGCGGGGACGGGGAGCGGGGACGGGGAGCGGGGACGGTGAGAGGGGACGGGGAGAGGGGACGGGGAGAGGGGACGGGGAGAGGGGACGGTGAGTGGGGACGGGGAGAGGGAACGGGGATTGGGGACGGGGAGTGAGGACGGGGAGAGGGGACGGGGAGTGGGGACGGGGAGTTCGGACGGGGAGTGGGGACGGGGAGTGGGGACGGGGAGTGGGGACGGGGAGTGGGGACGGGGAGAGGGGACGGGGAGTGGGGACGGGGAGTGGGGACGGGGAGTGGGACGGGGAGTGGGGACGGGGAGCGGGACGGGGAGCGGGGACGGGGAGCGGGGACGGGGAGCGGGGACGGTGAGAGGGGACGGGGAGCGGGGACGGGGAGTGGGGACGGGGAGTGGGGACGGTGAGTGGGGACGGGGAGAGGGGACGGGGAGAGGGGACGGTGAGAGGGGACGGGGAGTGGGGACGGTGAGAGGGGACGGGGAGAGGGGACGGGGAGAGGGGACGGGGAGTGGGGAAGGGGAGAGGGGACGGGGAGTGGGGACGGGGAGTGGGGACGGGGAGTGAGGACGGGGAGAGGGACGGGGAGAGGGGACGGTAAGTGGGATAGGGGAGAGGGGACGGGGAGTGAGGACGGGGAGAGGGGACGGGGGAGAGGGGACGGGGAGAGGGGACGGGGAGTGGTGGACGGGGAGTGGGGACGGGGAGAGGGGACGGGGAGTGGGGACGGTGAGAGGGGACGGGGAGTGCGGACGGGGAGAGGGGACGGGGAGTGGGGACGGGGAGTGAGGACGGGGAGTGGGGACGGTGAGAGGGGACGGGGAGTGGGGACGGGGAGTGGGGACGGGGAGTGGGGAAGTGGAGTGGGGACGGGGAGTGGGGACGGGGAGTGGGGACGGGGAGTGGGGACGGGGAGTGGGGACGGGGTGCGGGGACGGGGAGCGGGGACGGGGAGCGGGGACGGGGAGCGGGGACGGGGAGCGGGGACGGTGAGAGGGGACGGGGAGCGGGGACGGGGAGCGGGGACGGGGAGTGGGGACGGTGAGTGGGGACGGGGGAGAGGGGACGGGGAGAGGGGACGGTGAGAGGGGACGGGGAGTGGGGACGGTGAGAGGGGACGGTTGAGAGGGGACGGGGAGAGGGGACGGGGAGAGGGGACGGGGAGTGGGGAAGGGGAGAGGGGACGGGGAGTGGGGACGGGGAGTGGGGACGGGGAGTGAGGACGGGGAGTGGGGACGGGGAGTGAGGACGGGGAGAGGGGACGGGGAGAGGGGACGGTAAGTGGGATAGGGGAGAGGGGACGGGGAGTGAGGACGGGGAGAGGGGACGGGGAGAGGGGACGGGGAGAGGGGACGGGGAGTGGTGGACGGGGAGTGGGGACGGGGAGAGGGGACGGGGAGTGGGGACGGTGAGAGGGGACGGGGAGTGCGGACGGGGAGAGGGGACGGGGAGTGGGGACGGGGAGTGAGGACGGGGAGTGGGGACGGTGAGAGGGGACGGGGAGTGGGGACGGGGAGTGGGGACGGGGAGTGGGGACGTGGAGTGGGGACGGTGAGAGGGGACGGGGAGAGGGGACGGGGAGAGGGAACGGGGAGTGGGGACGGTGAGTGGGGACGGTGAGTGGGTACGGGGAGAGGGGACGGGGAGAGGGGACGGGGAGAGGGGACGGGGAGAGGGGACGGGGAGAGGGGACGGGGAGTGGGGACGGTGAGAGGGGACGGGGAGTGGGGACGGGGAGTGGGGACGGTGAGTGGGGAGTGGGGAGCGGGGACGGGGCGCGGGGACGGGGAGAGGGCACGGTGAGAGGGGACGGGGAGTGGGGACTGAGAAGAGGGGACGGGGAGAGGGGACGGGGAGAGGGGACGGTGAGAGGGGACGGGGAGTGTGGACGGGGAGAGGGGATGGGGAGAGGGGACGGGGAGGGGACGGTGAGAGGGGACGGTGAGAGGGGACGGGGAGTGGGAAAGGGGAGAGGGGACGGGGAGTGGGGACGGGGAGTGGGGACGGGGAGAGGGGACGGGAAGTGGGGACGGGGAGTGGGGACGGGGAGAGGGGACGGGGAGTGGGGACCGTGAGAGGGGACGGGGAGAGGGGACGGGGAGTGGGGACGGGGAGTGGGGACGGGGAGTGGGACGGGGAGTGAGGACGGGGAGTGGGGACGGGGAGTGGGGACGGGGAGTGGGGACGGGGAGTGGGGACGGGGAGTGAGGACGGGGAGTGGGGACCGGGAGTGGGGACGGTGAGAGGGGACGGTGAGAGGGGACGGGGAGTGGGGACGGGGAGAGGGGACGATGGAGGGGACGGGGAGTGGGGACGGGGAGTTGGGACGGGGAGTGGGGAGTGGGGAGTGGGGACGGGGAGCGGGGAGCGGGGACGGGGAGTGGGGAGTGGGGAGTGGGAGTGGGGACGGTGAATGGTGACGGGGAGTGGGGACGGGGAGCGAGGACGGGGTGCGGGGACGGGGAGAGGGGACGGGGAGAGGGGACGGGAGAGGGGACGGGGAGAGGGGACGGTGAGTGGGGACGGTGAGTGGGGACGAGCAGTGGGGACGAGCAGTGGGGACGAGCAGTGGGGACCGGGAGTGGGGACCGGGAGTGGGGACCGGGAGTGGGGACGGGGAGTGGGGACGGTGAGTGGGGACGGTGAGTGGGGACGGTGAGTGGGGACGGTGAGTGGGGACGGTGAGTGGGGACGGGGAGAGGGGACGGAGAGAGGGGACGCGGAGTGGGGACGGGTGTGGGGACGGGGAGTGGGGACGGGGAGCGGGGACGGGGAGCGGGGACGGGGAGCGGGGACGGGGTGCGGGGACGGGGAGTGGGGAGTGGGGAGTGGGGACAGTGAGTGGGGACGGGGAGCGGGGACGGGGAGCGGGGACGGTTAGAGGGGACGGGGAGAGGGGATGGGGAGTGGGGACGGGGAGAGGGGACGGGGAGAGGGGACGGGGAGAGGGGACGGGGAGAGGGGATGGGGAGTGGGGACGGTGAGTGCGGACGGGGAGAGGGGACGGTGAGTGGGGACGGTGACTGGGGACGGTGAGAGGGGACGGGGAGTGGGGACGGGGAGTGGGGACGGGGAGAGGGGACGGGGAGAGGGGACGGGGAGAGGGGATGGGGAGTGGGGACGGTGAGTGCGGACGGGGAGAGGGGACGGGGAGAGGGGACGGGGAGAGGGGACGGGGAGTGGGGACGGGGAGTGGGGACGGTGAGAGGGGACGGAGAGAGGGGACGGAGAGAGGGGACGGAGAGTGGGGACGGAGAGAGGGGACGGAGAGAGGGGACGGAGAGAGGGGACGGAGAGAGGGGACGGTGAGTGGCTCCGGTGAGTGGCTACGGTGAGTGGGGTCGCAGAGTGGGGACGGACGGTGAGTAGCTACGGGGAGTGGGGACGGGGAGTGGGGACGGTGAGTAGCTACGGGGAGTGGGGACGGGGAGTGGGGACGGTGAGTGGGGAGTGGGGAGCGGGGACGGGGCGCGGGGACGGGGAGAGGGCACGGTGAGAGGGGACGGGGTGTGGGGACGGGGAGAGGGGACGGGGAGAGGGGACGGGGAGAGGGGACGGGGAGTGGGGACGGGGAGTGGGGACGGGGAGTGGGGACGGGGAGTGGGGACGGGGAGTGGGGATGGGAGAGGGGACGGGGAGTGGGGACGGTGAGAGGGGACGGTGAGAGGGGACGGTGAGAGGGGACGGGGAGTGGGAAAGGGGAGAGGGGACGGGGAGTGGGGACGGGGAGTGGGGACGGGGAGTGAGGACGGGGAGAGGGGACGGGGAGAGGGGACGGGGAGAGGGGACGGGGAGAGGGGACGGAGAGAGGGGACGGTGAGTGGCTACGGTGAGTGGCTATGGTGAGTGGGGTCGGAGAGTGGGGTCGGAGAGTGGGGTCGAAGAGTGGGGACGGACGGTGAGTAGCTACGGGGAGTGGGGACGGGGAGTGGGGACGGGGAGTGGGGACGGGGAGTGGGGACGGGGAGTGGGGACGGTGAGAGGGGACGGTGAGAGGGGACCGAGAGTGGGGACGGTGAGTGGTTCCAGTGAGTGGGGACGGGGAGTGGGAACGGGGTTTGGGGACGGGGAGTGGGGACGGGGAGTGCGGAGTGGGGAGCGGGGACGGGGAGCGGGGACGGGGAGAGGGGACGGTGAGAGGGGACGGTGAGAGGGGACGGTGAGAGGGGACGGGGAGTGTGGACTGTGAGAGGGGACTGTGAGAGGGGACGGGGAGAGGGGACGGGGAGAGGGGACGGGGAGAGGGGACGGGGAGTGGGGACGGGGAGAGGGGACGGGGAGTGGGGACGGGGAGTGGGGACGGTGAGAGGGGACGGTGAGAGGGGACGGAGAGAGGGGACGGAGAGAGGGGACGGAGAGAGGGGACGGAGAGAGGGGACGCGGAGTGGGGACGGGTGTGGGGACGGGTGTGGGGACGGGGAGTGGGGACGGGGAGAGGGGACGGGGAGAGGGGACGGGGAGAGGGGACGGGGAGAGGGGACGGGGAGAGGGGACCGGGAGAGGGGACGGGGAGAGGGGACGGGGAGAGGGGACGGGGAGAGGGGACGGGGAGAGGGGACGGTGAGAGAGGACGGTGAGTGGGGTCGGAGAGTGGGGTCGGAGAGTGGGGTCGAAGAGTGGGGACGGACGGTGAGTAGCTACGGGGAGTGGGGACGGGGAGTGGGGACGGGGAGTGGGGACGGGGAGTGGGGACGGGGAGAGGGGACGGGGAGAGGGGACGGGGAGAGGGGACGGGGAGAGGGGACGGGGAGAGGGGACGGGGAGAGGGGACGGGGAGAGGGGACGGGGAGTGGGGACGGGGAGTGGGGACCGGGGACCGGGAGCGGGGACCGGGAGCGGGGACCGGGAGCGGGGACCGGGAGCGGGGACTGGGAGCGGGGACGGGGAGAGGGGACGGGGAGCGGGGACGGGGAGCGGGGACGGGGTGCGGGGACGGTGAGCGGCCACGGGGAGTGGGGACGGGGAGTGGGGACCATGAGAGGGGACGGAGTGTGGGGACGGTGAGTGGCGACGGTGAGTGGGGACGGGGAGTGGGGACGGGGAGTGGGGACGGGGAGTGGGGACGGGGAGTGGGGACGGGGAGCGGGGACGGGGAGCGGGGACGGGGAGCGGGGACGGTGAGTGGGGACGGTGAGTGGGGACGGTGAGTGGGGACGGTGAGTGGGGACGGGGAGTGGGGACGGGGAGTGGGGACCATGAGAGGGGACGGAGTGTGGGGACGGTGAGTGGCGACGGTGAGTGGGGACGTGCAGTGGGGACGGTGAGTGGGGACGGGGAGTGGGGACGGGGAGTGGGGACGGGGAGTGGGGACGGTGAGTGGGGACGGTGATTGGGGACGAGCAGTGGGGACCGGGAGTGGGGACCGGGAGTGGGGACCAGGAGTGGGGACGGGGAGTGGGGACGGTGAGTGGGGACGGGGAGCGGGGACGGGGAGCGGGGACGGGGAGCGGGGACGGTGAGTGGGGACGGTGAGTGGGGACGGTGAGTGGGGACGGGGAGTGGGGACGGGGAGTGGGGACCATGAGAGGGGACGGAGTGTGGGGACGGTGAGTGGCGACGGTGAGTGGGGACGTGCAGTGGGGACGGTGAGTGGGGACGGGGAGTGGGGACGGGGAGTGGGGACGGTGAGTGGGGACGGTGAGTGGGGACGAGCAGTGGGGACCGGGAGTGGGGACCGGGAGTGGGGACCGGGAGTGGGGACGGGGAGTGGGGACGGTGAGCGGGGACGGGGAGCGGGGACGGGGAGCGGGGACGGGGAGCGGGGACGGGGAGTGGGGAGAGTGAGTGGGGACGGGGAGCGGGGACGGGGAGCGGGGACGGGGAGCGGGGACGGGGAGCGGGGACGGGGAGCGGGGACGGTTAGAGGGGACGGGGAGAGGGGACGGGGATTGGGGATGGGGAGTGGGGACGGGGAGAGGGGACGGGGAGAGGGGACGGGGAGAGGGGATGGGGAGTGGGGACGGTGAGTGCGGACGGGGAGAGGGGACGGTGAGTGGGGACGGTGAGTGGGGACGGGGAGTGGGGACGGGGAGTGGGGACGGGGAGTGGGGACGGTGAGAGGGGACGGTGAGAGGGGACGGAGAGAGGGGACGGAGAGAGGGGACGGAGAGAGGGGACGGAGAGAGGGGACGGAGAGAGGGGACGGTGAGTGGCTCCGGTGAGTGGCTACGGTGAGTGGCTACGGTGAGTGGGGTCGGAGAGTGGGGACGGACGGTGAGTAGCTACGGGGAGTGGGGACGGGGAGTGGGGACGGGGAGTGGGGACGGTGAGTGGGGAGTGGGGAGCGGGGACGGGGCGCGGGGACGGGGAGAGGGCACGGTGAGAGGGGACGGGGAGTGG
Organism: Heterodontus francisci; assembly: GCF_036365525.1. NCBI lineage: Eukaryota > Metazoa > Chordata > Chondrichthyes > Heterodontiformes > Heterodontidae > Heterodontus > Heterodontus francisci. Next base: position 23,066 of record NW_027141680.1, read on the forward strand.
GGACGGTGAGAGGGGACGGGAGAGGGGACGGGGAGAGGGGACGGGGAGAGGGGACGGGGAGAGGGGACGGGGAGAGGGGACGGGGAGAGGGGACCGGGAGAGGGGACCGGGAGAGGGGACCGGGAGTGGGGACGGGGAGAGGGGACGGTGAGAGGGGACGGGGAGTGGGGACGGGGAGAGGGGACGGAGAGAGGGGACGGTGAGAGGGGACGGTGAGAGGGCACGGTGAGAGGGGACGGTGAGAGGGGACGGTGAGAGGGGACGGTGAGAGGGGACGGGGAGTGGGGACGGGGAGAGGGGACGGGGAGTGGGGACGGGGAGTGGGGACGGGGAGTGGGGACGGGGAGTGGGGACGGGGAGTGGGGACGGGGCGTGGGGACGGGGCGTGGGGACGGGGCGTGGGGACGGGGCGTGGGGACGGTGAGTGGGGACGGGGAGAGGGGACGGTGAGAGGGGACGGTGAGAGGGGACGGTGAGAGGGGACGGTGAGAGGGGACGGTGAGAGGGGACGGTGAGAGGGGACGGTGAGAGTGGACGGTGAGAGGGGACGGAGAGAGGGGACGGTGAGAGGGGACGGTGAGAGGGGACGGTGAGAGGGGACGGTGAGAGGGGACGGTGAGAGTGGACGGTGAGAGGGGACGGGGAGAGGGGACGGTGAGTGGGGACGGTGAGTGGGGACGGGGAGTGTGGACGGGGAGTGGGGACGGGGAGTGGGAAAGGTGAGAGGGGACCGAGAGTGGGGACCGAGAGTGGGGACCGAGAGTGGGGACCGAGAGTGGGGACGGTGAGTGGGGACGGTGACTGGGGACGGAGAGTGGGGACGGGGAGTGGGGACGGGGAGTGGGGACGGGGAGTGGGGACGGGGAGTGGGGACGGGGAGTGGGGACGGGGAGTGGGGACGGGGAGCGGGGACCGGGAGCGGGGACCGGGAGCGGGGACGGTGAGAGGGGACGTGGAGAGGGGACTGGGAGTGGGAACGGGGAGTGGGGACGGGGAGAGGGGACGGGGAGCGGTGACGGGGAGCGGGGAAGGGGAGCGGGGAAGGGGAGCGGGGAAGGGGAGCGGGGAGCGGGGACGGTGAGCGGGGACGGTGAGCGGGGACGGGGAGTGGTGACGGGGAGTGGGGACGGTGAGTGGGGACGGTGAGTGGGGATGGTGAGTGGGGACGGGGAGCGGGGACGGGGAGCGGGGACGGTGAGCGGGGATAGGGAGCGGGGACCGGGAGTGGGGACCGGGAGTGGGGACCGGGAGTGGGGACGGGGAGTGGGGACGGGGAGTGGGGACGGTGAGTGGGGACGGTGAGTGGGGACGGGGAGCGGGGACGGGGAGCGGGGAGTGGGGAGCGGGGACGGGGAGCGGGGACGGGGAGCGGGGACGGGGAGCGGGGACGGTGAGAGGGGACGGGGAGAGGGGACGGGGAGAGGGGACGGGGAGTGGGGACGGGGAGAGGGGACGGGGAGAGGGGACGGGGAGAGGGGACGGGGAGTGGGGACGGGGAGAGGGGACGGGGAGAGGGGACGGGGAGAGGGGACGGGGAGTGGGGACGGTGAGTGGGGACGGTGAGTGGGGACGGGGAGAGGGGACGGGGAGAGGGGACGGGGAGAGGGGACGGGGAGTGGGGACGGGGAGTGGGGACGGTGAGAGGGGACGGTGAGAGGGGACGGAGAGAGGGGACGGAGAGAGGGGACGGAGAGAGGGGACGGTGAGTGGCTACGGTGAGTGGGGTCGGAGAGTGGGGACGGAGAGTGGGGACGGACGGTGAGTAGCTACGGGGAGTGGGGACGGGGAGTGGGGACGGTGAGTAGCTACGGGGAGTGGGGACGGGGAGTGGGGACGGGGAGTGGGGACGGGGAGTGGGGACGGTGAGTGGGGACGGTGAGTGGGGACGGTGAGTGGGGAGTGGGGAGTGGGGACTGTGAGAGGGGACGGGGAGAGGGGACGGGGAGAGGGGACGGGGAGAGGGGACGGGGAGAGGGGACGGGGAGAGGGGACGGTGAGAGGGGACGGTGAGAGGGGACGGGGAGTGGGGACGGGGAGAGGGGACGGGGAGAGGGGACGGGGAGAGGGGACGGGGAGTGGGGACGGTGAGAGGGGACGGTGAGAGGGGACGGGGAGTGGGAAAGGGGAGAGGGGACGGGGAGTGGGGACGGGGAGTGGGTACGGGGAGAGGGGACGGGGAGAGGGGACGGGGAGAGGGGACGGGGAGAGGGGACGGGGAGTGGGGACGGGGAGAGGGGACGGGGAGTGGGGACGGGGAGTGGGGACGGGGAGAGGGGACGGGGAGTGGGGACGGGGAGTGGGGACGGGGAGACGGGACGGGGAGTGGGGACGGTGAGAGGGGACGGTGAGAGGGGACGGGGAGAGGGGACGGTGAGAGGGGACGGTGAGAGGGGACGGTGAGAGGGGACGGGGAGTGGGGACGGGGAGAGGGGACGATAGAGGGGACGGCGAGTGGGGACGGGGAGTGGGGACGGGGAGTGGGGACGGGGAGTGGGGACGGGGAGAGGGGACGATAGAGGGGACGGCGAGTGGGGACGGGGAGTGGGGACGGGGAGTGGGGACGGGGAGTGGGGACGGGGAGTGGGGACGGGGAGTGGGGACGGGGAGTGGGGACGGGGAGAGGGGACGGTGAGAGGGGACGGTGAGAGGGGACGGGGAGTGGGGACGGGGAGAGGGGACGATAGAGGGGACGGCGAGTGGGGACGGGGAGTGGGGACGGGGAGTGGGGACGGGGAGTGGGGACGGGGAGTGGGGACGGGGAGTGGGGACGGGGAGTGGGGACGGGGAGTGGGGACGGGGAGTGGGGACGGTGAGAGGGGACGGTGAGAGGGGACGGGGAGTGGGGACGGTGAGAGGGGACGGTGAGAGGGGACGGGGAGTGGGGACGGGGAGAGGGGACGGGGAGAGGGGACGATAGAGGGGACGGGGAGTGGGGACGGGGAGTGGGGACGGGGAGTGGGGACGGGGAGTGGGGACGATAGAGGGGACGGTGAGAGGGGACCGGGAGTGGGGACGGTGAGAGGGGACGGTGAGAGGGGACGGGGAGTGGGGACGGGGAGAGGGGACGATAGAGGGGACGGCGAGTGGGGACGGGGAGTGGGGACGGGGAGTGGGGACGGGGAGTGGGGACGGGGAGTGGGGACGGGGAGTGGGGACGGGGAGTGGGGACGGGGAGAGGGGACGGGGAGTGGGGACGGGGAGTGGGGACGGGGAGAGGGGACGGGGAGAGGGGACGGTGAGTGGTGACGGGGAGAGGGGACGGTGAGTGGGGACGGGGAGTGGGGACGGGGAGTGGGGACGGGGAGTGGGGACGGGGAGTGGGGACGGGGAGAGGGGACGGGGAGAGGGGACGGAGAGAGGGGACGGAGAGAGGGGACGGAGAGAGGGGACGGTGAGAGGGGACGGTGAGAGGGGACGGTGAGAGGGGACGGTGAGAGGGGACGGGGAGTGGGGACGGGGAGTGGGGACGGGGAGTGGGGACGGGGAGTGGGGACGGGGAGTGGGGACGGGGAGTGGGGACGGGGAGAGGGGACGGGGAGTGGGGACGGGGAGTGGGGACGGGTAGTGGGGACGGTGAGTGGAGACGGGGAGTGGTGACGGGGAGAGGGGACGGTGAGTGGGGACGGGGAGTGGGGACGGGGAGTGGGGACGGGGAGTGGGGACGGTGAGTGGGGACGGGGAGTGGGGACGGTGAGTGGGGACGGTGAGTGGGGACGGTGAGTGGGGACGGTGAGAGGGGACGGTGAGAGGGGACGGGGAGAGTGGACGGTGAGAGGGGCCGGGGAGTGGGGACTGTGAGAGGGGACGGGGAGAGGGGACGTGGAGAGGGGACGGTGAGAGGGGACGGGGAGTGGGGACGGGGAGAGGGGACGGGGAGTGGGGACGGTGAGAGGGGACGGTGAGAGGGGACGGGGAGTGGGAAAGGGGAGAGGGGACGGGGAGTGGGGACGGGGAGTGGGGACGGGGAGTGGGGACGGGGAGAGGGGACGGGGAGTGGGGACGGGGAGAGGGGACGGGGAGAGGGGACGGGGAGAGGGGACGGGGAGAGGGGACGGGGAGAGGGGACGGGGAGAGGGGACGGGGAGAGGGGACGGGGAGAGGGGAGGGGGATTGGGGACGGGGAGTGGGGACGGGGAGAGGGGACGGGGAGAGGGGACGGGGAGTGGGGACGGGGAGTGGGGACGGGGAGTGGGGACGGGGAGTGGGGACGGTGAGAGGGGACGGGGAGTGGGGACGGGGAGAGGGGACGGGGAGAGGGGACGGGGAGTGGGGACGGGGAGAGGGGACGGGGAGTGGGGACGGGGAGAGGGGACGGGGAGAGGGGACGGGGAGTGGGGACGGGGAGTGGGGACGGGGAGTGGGGACGGGGAGTGGGGACGGGGAGTGGGGACGGGGAGTGGGGACGGGGAGAGGGGACGGTGAGAGGGGACGGTGAGAGGGGACGGTGAGAGGGGACGGTGAGAGGGGACGGTGAGAGGGGACGGGGAGTGGGGACGGGGAGTGGGGACGGGGAGTGGGGACGGGGAGTGAGGACGGGGGGTGGGGACGGGGAGTGGGGACGGGGAGAGGGGACGGGGAGAGGGGACGGGGAGAGGGGACCGGGAGAGGGGACCGGGAGAGGGGACCGGGAGAGGGGACGGTGAGTGGGGACGGGGAGTGGGGACGGGGAGAGGGGACGGGGAGTGGGGACGGGGAGAGGGGACGGGGAGAGGGGACGGGGAGTGGGGACGGGGAGTGGGGACGGTGAGAGGGGACGGTGAGAGGGGACGGAGAGAGGGGACGGAGAGAGGGGACGGTGAGTGGCTACGGTGAGTGGGGTCGGAGAGTGGGGACGGAGAGTGGGGACGGAGAGTGGGGACGGACGGTGAGTAGCTACGGGGAGTGGGGACGGGGAGTGGGGACGGTGAGTAGCTACGGGGAGTGGGGACGGGGAGTGGGGACGGGGAGTGGGGACGGTGAGTGGGGAGTGGGGAGTGGGGACTGTGAGAGGGGACGGGGAGAGGGGACGGGGAGAGGGGACGGGGAGAGGGGACGGTGAGAGGGGACGGTGAGAGGGGACGGGGAGTGGGGACGGGGAGAGGGGACGGGGAGAGGGGACGGGGAGAGGGGACGGGGAGAGGGGACGGGGAGAGGGGACGGGGAGAGGGGACGGGGAGAGGGGACGGGGAGTGGGGACGGTGAGAGGGGACGGTGAGAGGGGACGGGGAGTGGGAAAGGGGAGAGGGGACGGGGAGTGGGGACGGGGAGTGGGTACGGGGAGAGGGGACGGGGAGAGGGGACGGGGAGAGGGGACGGGGAGTGGGGACGGGGAGAGGGGACGGGGAGAGGGGACGGGGAGTGGGGACGGGGAGTGGGGACGGGGAGTGGGGACGGGGAGAGGGGACGGGGAGTGGGGACAGGGAGAGGGGACGGTGAGAGGGGACGGGGAGAGGGGACGGTGAGAGGGGACGGTGAGAGGGGACGGGGAGTGGGGACGGGGAGTGGGGACGGGGAGTGGGGACGGGGAGTGGGGACGGGGAGTGGGGACCGGGAGTGGGGACCGGGAGAGGGGACCGGGAGAGGGGACGGTGAGAGGGGACGGTGAGAGGGGACGGGGAGTGGGGACGGGGAGAGGGGACGATAGAGGGGACGGCGAGTGGGGACGGGGAGTGGGGACGGGGAGTGGGGACGGGGAGTGGGGACGGGGAGTGGGGACGGGGAGTGGGGACGGGGAGTGGGGACGGGGAGAGGGGACGGTGAGTGGAGACGGGGAGTGGTGACGGGGAGAGGGGACGGTGAGTGGGGACGGGGAGTGGGGACGGGGAGTGGAGACGGGGAGTGGGGACGGGGAGTGGGGACGGGGAGTGGGGACGGGGAGTGGGGACGGGGAGAGGGGACGGGGAGAGGGGACGGGGAGTGGGGACGGGGAGAGGGGACGGGGAGTGGGGACGGAGAGAGGGGACGGAGAGAGGGGACGGAGAGAGGGGACGGTGAGAGGGGACGGTGAGAGGGGACGGTGAGAGGGGACGGTGAGAGGGGACGGAGAGTGGGGACGGGGAGTGGGGACGGGGAGTGGGGACGGGGAGTGGGGACGGGGAGTGGGGACGGGGAGTGGGGACGGGGAGTGGGGACGGGGAGAGGGGACGGGGAGTGGGGACGGGTAGTGGGGACGGGTAGTGGGGACGGTGCGTGGAGACGGGGAGTGGTGACGGGGAGAGGGGACGGTGAGTGGGGACGGGGAGTGGGGACGGGGAGTGGGGACGGTGAGTGGGGACGGTGAGTGGGGACGGGGAGTGGGGACGGGGAGTGGGGACGGTGAGTGGGGACGGAGAGAGGGGACGGAGAGAGGGGACGGTGAGTGGGGTCGGAGAGTGGGGACGGACGGTGATTAGCTACGGGGAGTGTGGACGGGGAGTGGGGACGGGGAGTGGGGACGGTGAGTGGGGACGGTGAGTGGGGACGGTGACTGGGGACGGAGAGTGGGGACGGGGAGAGTGGGCGGTGAGAGGGGACGGAGAGAGGGGACGGAGAGAGGGGACGGTGAGTGGGGTCGGAGAATGGGGACGGACGGTGATTAGCTACGGGGAGTGTGGACGGGGAGTGGGGACGGGGAGTGGGGACGGTGAGTGGGGACGGTGACTGGGGACGGAGAGTGGGGACGGGGAGTGGGGACGGGGAGTGGGGACCGGGAGCGGGGACCGGGAGCGGGGACGGGGAGCGGGGACGGTGAGAGGGGACGTGGAGAGGGGACGGGGAGTGGGGACGGGGGAGTGGGGACGGGGAGCGGGGACGGGGAGCGGGGACGGGGAGCGGGGAGCGGGGACGGTGAGCGGGGACGGTGAGCGGGGACGGGGAGCGGTGACGGGGAGTGGGGACCATGAGAGGGACGGAGTGTGGGGACGGTGAGTGGGGATGGTGAGTGGGGACGGGGAGCGGGGACGGTGAGCGGGGACGGGGAGTGGGGACGGGGTTTGGGGACCATGAGAGGGGACGGAGTGTGGGGACGGTGAGTGGCGACGGTGAGTGGGGACGGTGAGAGGGGACGGGGAGTGGGGACGGGGAGTGGGGACGGGGAGTGGGGACGGGGAGTGGGGACGGGGAGTGGGGACGGGGAGTGGGGACGGGGAGTGGGGACGGTGAGTGGGGACGAGCAGTGGGGACGAGCAGTGGGGACCGGGAGTGGGGACGGGGAGTGGGGACGGGGGGTGGGGACGGTGAGTGGGGACGGTGAGCGGGGACGGTGAGCGGGGACGGGGAGCGGGGACGGGGAGCGGGGACGGGGAGCGGGGACGGGGAGCGGGGACGGGGAGCGGGGACGGGGAGCGGGGACGGGGAGCGGGGACGGGGAGCGGGGACGGGGAGCGGGGACGGGGAGCGGGGACGGGGAGCGGGGACGGGGAGTGGGGACGGGGAGTGGGGACGGGGAGTGGGGACGGGGAGTGGGGACGGTGAGTGGGGACGAGCAGTGGGGACGAGCAGTGGGGACCGGGAGTGGGGACGGGGAGTGGGGACGGGGGGTGGGGACGGTGAGTGGGGACGGTGAGCGGGGACGGGGAGCGGGGACGGGGAGCGGGGACGGGGAGCGGGGACGGGGAGCGGGGACGGGGAGCGGGGACGGGGAGCGGGGACGGGGAGCGGGGACGGGGAGCGGGGACGGGGAGCGGGGACGGGGAGCGGGGACGGTGAGAGGGGACGGTGAGAGGGGACGGGGAGAGGGGACGGGGAGAGGGGACGGGGAGAGGGGACGGGGAGAGGGGACGGGGAGAGGGGACGGGGAGAGGGGACGGGGAGAGGGGACGGGGAGTGGGGACGGGGAGTGGGGACGGGGAGTGGGGACGGGGAGAGGGGACGGGGAGAGGGGACGGGGAGAGGGGACGGGGAGAGGGGACGGGGAGAGGGGACGGGGAGAGGGGACGGGGAGAGGGGACGGTGAGTGGGGACGGTGAGTGGGGACGGTGAGTGGGGACGGTGAGTGCGGACGGGGAGAGGGGACGGGGAGTGGGGACGGGGAGTGGGGACGGGGAGTGGGGACGGTGAGAGGGGACGGTGAGAGGGGACGGTGAGAGGGGACGGTGAGAGGGGACGGAGAGAGGGGACGGAGAGAGGGGACGGAGAGAGGGGACGGTGAGAGGGGACGGTGAGAGGGGACGGTGAGTGGGGTCGGAGAGTGGGGACGGACGGTGAGTAGATACGGGAAGTGGGGACGGTGCGTAGATACGGGGAGTGGGGACGGGGAGTGGGGACGGGGAGTGGGGACGGGGAGTGGGGACGGGGAGTGGTGACGGGGAGTGGGGAGTGGGGAGCGGGGACGGGGCGCGGGGACGGTGAGAGGGGACGGGGAGTGGGGACGGTGAGAGGGGACGGGGAGAGGGGACGGGGAGAGGGGACGGTGAGAGGGGACGGGGAGTGGGGACGGTGAGAGGGGACGGGGAGTGGGAAAGGGGAGAGGGGACGGGGAGTGGGGACGGGGAGTGGGGACGGGGAGAGGGGACGGGGAGAGGGGACGGGGAGTGGGGACGGGGAGTGGGGACGGGGAGAGGGGACGGGGAGAGGGGACGGGGAGAGGGGACGGGGAGTGGGGACGGGGAGTGGGGACGGGGAGTGGGGACGGGGAGTGGGGACGGGGAGTGGGGACGGGGAGAGGGGACGGGGAGTGGGGACGGGGAGTGGGGACGGTGAGAGGGGACGGAGAGTGGGGACGGTGAGAGGGGACGGGGAGTGGGGACGGGGAGAGGGGACGATAGAGGGGACGGCGAGTGGGGACGGGGAGTGGGGACGGGGAGTGGGGACGGGGAGTGGGGACGGGGAGTGGGGACGGGGAGTGGGGACGGGGAGAGGGGACGGTGAGTGGAGACGGGGAGTGGTGACGGGGAGAGGGGACAGTGAGTGGGGACGGGGAGTGGGGACGGGGAGTGGGGACGGTGAGTGGGGACGGGGAGAGGGGACGGAGAGAGGGGACGGTGAGAGGGGACGGTGAGAGGGGACGGTGAGAGGGGACGGTGAGAGGGGACGGGGAGTGGAGACGGGGAGTGGAGACGGGGAGTGGTGACGGGGAGAGGGGACGGTGAGTGGGGACGGGGAGTGGGGACGGGGAGTGGGGACGGTGAGTGGAGACGGGGAGTGGTGACGGGGAGAGGGGACGGTGAGTGGGGACGGGGAGTGGGGACGGGGAGTGGGGACGGGGAGTGGGGACGGGGAGTGGGGACGGGGAGTGGGGACGGGGAGTGGGGACGGGGAGAGGGGACAGTGAGTGGGGACCGGGAGTGGGGACGGGGAGTGGGGACGGGGAGTGGGGACGGGGAGTGGGGATGGGGAGTGGGGACGGTGAGTGGGGTCGGGGAGAGGGGACGGTGAGTGGGGTCGGAGAGTGGGGACGGGGAGTGGGGATGGGGAGTGGGGACGGTGAGTGGGGTCGGAGAGTGGGGACGGGGAGTGGGGTCGGAGAGTGGGGACGGGGAGAGGGGACGGTGAGAGGGGACGGTGAGAGGGGACGGTGAGTGGGGTCGGAGAGTGGGGACGGGGAGTGGGGACGGGGAGTGGGGATGGGGAGTGGGGACGGGGAGTGGGGTCGGAGAGTGGGGACGGGGAGTGGGGACGGTGAGAGGGGACGGTGAGAGGGGACGGTGAGAGGGGACGGGGAGTGGGGACGGACGGTGATTAGCTACGGGGAGTGGGGACGGGGAGTGTGGACGGGGAGTGGGGACGGACGGTGATTAGCTACGGGGAGTGGGGTCGGAGAGTGGGGACGGGGAGTGGGGATGAGGAGTGGGGACGGGGAGAGGGGACGGGGAGAGGGGACGGTGAGAGGGGACGGTGAGAGGGGACGGTGAGAGGGGACGGAGAGAGGGGACGGTGAGTGGGGTCGGAGAGTGGGGACAGACGGTGATTAGCTACGGGGAGTGGGGACGGGGAGTGTGGACGGGGAGTGGGGACGGTGAGAGGGGACCGAGAGTGGGGACCGAGAGTGGGGACCGAGAGTGGGGACGGTGAGTGGAGACGGGGAGTGGGGACGGGGAGAGGGGACGGGGAGAGGGGACGGTGAGAGGGGACGGTGAGAGGGGACGGTGAGTGGGGTCGGGGAGTGGGGACGGGGAGTGGGGACGGGGAGTGGGACGGTGAGAGGGGACGGTGAGAGGGGACGGTGAGAGGGGACGGTGAGAGGGGACGGTGAGAGGGGACGGTGAGAGGGGACGGTGAGTGGGGTCGGAGAGTGGGGACGGAGAGTGGGGACGGGGAGTGGGGACGGTGAGAGGGGACGGTGAGAGGGGACGGTGAGAGGGGACGGTGAGAGGGGACGGTGAGAGTGGACGGTGAGAGGGGACGGAGAGTGGGGACGGGGAGTGGGGACGGACGGTGATTAGCTACGGGGAGTGGGGACGGGGAGTGTGGACGGGGAGTGGGGACGGGGAGTGTGGACGGGGAGTGGGGACGGGGAGTGGGGACGGGGAGTGGGGACAGGGAGTGTGGACGGGGAGTGTGGACGGGGAGTGGGGACGGACGGTGATTAGCTACGGGGAGTGGGGTCGGAGAGTGGGGACGGGGAGTGGGGACGGTGAGAGGGGACGGTGAGAGGGGACGGTGAGAGGGGACAGTGAGAGGGGACGGTGAGAGGGGACGGTGAGTGGGGTCGGAGAGTGGGGACGGACGGTGATTAGCTACGGGGAGTGGGGACGGGGAGTGTGGACGGGGAGTGAGGACGGTGAGAGGGGACCGAGAGTGGGGACCGAGAGTGGGGACGGTGAGTGGGGACGGTGAGTGGGGACGGTGAGTGGAGACGGGGAGTGGGGACGGTGAGTGGAGACGGGGAGTGGTGACGGGGAGTGGTGACGGGGAGAGGGGACGGTGAGTGGGGACGGGGAGTGGGGACGGTGAGTGGAGACGGGGAGTGGTGACGGGGAGAGGGGACGGTGAGTGGGGACGGGGAGTGGGGACGGGGAGTGGGGACGGGGAGTGGGGACGGTGAGTGGGGACGGGGAGTGGGGACGGTGAGTGGGGACGGTGAGTGGGGACGGTGAGTGGGGACGGGGAGAGGGGACGGTGAGAGGGGACGGTGAGAGGGGACGGTGAGAGGGGACGGTGAGAGTGGACGGTGAGAGGGGACGGAGAGAGGGGACGGTGAGAGGGGACGGTGAGTGGGGTCGGAGAGTGGGGACGGACGGTGATTAGCTACGGGGAGTGTGGACGGGGAGTGGGGACGGGGAGTGGGGACGGTGAGAGGGGACCGAGAGTGGGGACCGAGAGTGGGGACGGTGAGTGGGGACGGTGAGTGGGGACGGTGAGTGGGGACGGAGAGTGGGGACGGGGAGTGGGGACGGGGAGTGGGGACGGGGAGTGGGGACGGGGAGTGGGGACCGGGGGCGGGGACCGGGGGCGGGGACCGGGAGCGGGGACGGGGAGCGGGGACGGTGAGAGGGGACGTGGAGAGGGGACGGGGAGTGAGGACGGGGAGTGGGGACGGGGAGCGGGGACGGGGAGCGGGGACGGTGAGCGGGGACGGTGAGCGGGGACGGGGAGTGGTGACGGGGAGTGGGGACCATGAGAGGGACGGAGTGTGGGGACGGTGAGTGGGGATGGTGAGTGGGGACGGGGAGCGGGGACGGGGAGCGGGGACGGTGAGCGGGGATGGGGAGTGGGGACGGGGTTTGGGGACCATGAGAGGGGACGGAGTGTGGGGACGGTGAGTGGCGACGGTGAGTGGGGACGGTGAGTGGGGACGAGCAGTGGGGACCGGGAGTGGGGACCGGGAGTGGGGACGGGGAGTGGGGACGGGGAGTGGGGACGGGGAGTGGGGACGGGGAGTGGGGACGGGGAGTGGGGACGGTGAGTGGGGACGGTGAGTGGGGACGAGCAGTGGGGACGAGCAGTGGGGACCGGGAGTGGGGACGGTGAGTGGGGACGGGGAGTGGGGACGGGGAGTGGGGACGGGGAGTGGGGACGGGGGGTGGGGACGGTGAGTGGGGACGGTGAGTGGGGACGGTGAGTGGGGACGGTGAGTGGGGACGGTGAGTGGGGACGGGGAGCGGGGACGGGGAGCGGGGACGGGGAGTGGGGAGTGGGGACAGTGAGTGGGGAGTGCGGAGTGGGGACAGTGAGTGGGGACGGGGAGCGGGGACGGGCAGCGGGGACGGGGAGCGGGGACGGGGAGCGGGGACGGGGAGCGGGGACGGGGAGAGGGGACGGGGAGAGGGGACGGGGAGAGGGGACGGGGAGAGGGGACGGGGAGTGGGGACGGGGAGAGGGGACGGGGAGAGGGGACGGGGAGAGGGGACGGTGAGTGGGGACGGTGAGTGGGGACGGTGAGTGCGGACGGTGAGTGCGGACGGGGAGAGGGGACGGGGAGTGGGGACGGGGAGTGGGGACGGTGAGAGGGGACGGTGAGAGGGGACGGTGAGAGGGGACGGAGAGAGGGGACGGAGAGAGGGGACGGTGAGTGGCTACGGTGAGTGGGGTCGGAGAGTGGGGACGGACGGTGAGTAGATACGGGAAGTGGGGACGGGGAGTGGGGACGGTGTGTAGATACGGGGAGTGGGGACGGGGAGTGGGGACGGGGAGTGGGGACGGGGAGTGGGGACGGGGAGTGGGGACGGGGAGTGGGGAGTGGGGAGCGGGGACGGGGCGCGGGGACGGTGAGAGGGGACGGGGAGCGGGGACTGTGAGAGGGGACGGGGAGAGGGGACGGGGAGAGGGGACGGTGAGAGGGGACGGTGAGAGGGGACGGGGAGTGGGGACGGGGAGAGGGGACGGGGAGTGGGGACGGGGAGAGGGGACGGTGAGAGGGGACGGGGAGTGGGAAAGGGGAGAGGGGACGGGGAGTGGGGACGGGGAGTGGGGACGGGGAGAGGGGACGGGGAGAGGGGACGGGGAGTGGGGACGGGGAGTGGGGACGGGGAGTGGGGACGGGGAGTGGGGACGGGGAGAGGGGACGGGGAGTGGGGACGGTGAGAGGGGACGGTGAGAGGGGACGGGGAGTGGGGACGGGGAGAGGGGAAGGGGAGAGGGGACGGTGAGAGGGGACGGTGAGAGGGGACGGTGAGAGGGGACGGGGAGTGGGGACGGGGAGTGGGGACGGGGAGTGGGGACGGGGAGTGGGGACGGGGAGTGGGGACGGGGAGTGGGGACCGGGAGAGGGGACCGGGAGAGGGGACCGGGAGAGGGGACCGGGAGTGGGGACCGGGAGTGGGGACGGTGAGAGGGGACGGTGAGAGGGGACGGTGAGAGGGGACGGGGAGTGGGGACGGGGAGAGGGGACGATAGAGGGGACGGCGAGAGGGGACGGCGAGTGGGGACGGGGAGTGGGGACGGGGAGTGGGGACGGGGAGTGGGGACGGGGAGAGGGGACGGGGAGAGGGGACGGGGAGAGGGGACGGGGAGAGGGGACGGGGAGAGGGGACAGTGAGTGGGGACGGGGAGTGGGGACGGGGAGTGGGGACGGGGAGTGGGGACGGGGAGTGGGGACGGGGAGAGGGGACGGAGAGAGGGGACGGTGAGAGGGGACGGTGAGAGGGGACGGTGAGAGGGGACGGTGAGAGGGGACGGTGAGAGGGGACGGTGAGAGGGGACGGTGAGAGGGGACGGGGAGTGGGGACGGGGAGTGGGGACGGGGAGAGGGGACGGGGAGTGGGGACGGGGAGAGGGGACGGGGAGTGGGGACGGGGAGTGGGGACGGTGAGTGGAGACGGGGAGTGGTGACGGGGAGAGGGGACGGTGAGTGGGGACGGGGAGTGGGGACGGGGAGTGGGGACGGGGAGTGGGGACGGGGAGTGGGGACGGGGAGTGGGGACGGGGAGTGGGGACGGGGAGTGGGGACGGGGAGTGGGGACGGTGAGTGGGGACGGGGAGAGGGGACGGAGAGAGGGGACGGTGAGAGGGGACGGTGAGAGTGGACGGTGAGAGGGGACGGTGAGAGGGGACGGTGAGTGGGGTCGGAGAGTGGGGACGGACGGTGATTAGCTACGGGGAGTGGGGACGGGGAGTGGGGACGGGGAGTGGGGACGGGGAGTGGGGACGGGGAGTGGGGACGGGGAGTGGGGACGGGGAGTGGGGACGGTGACTGGGGCGGTGACTGGGGCGGAGAGTGGGGACGGGGAGCGGGGACGGGGAGCGGGGACGGGGAGCGGGGACGGGGAGAGGGGACGGGGAGAGGGGACGGGGAGCGGGGACGGGGAGCGGGGAGCGGGGAGCGGGGAGCGGGGAGCGGGGAGCGGGGAGCGGGGAGCGGGGAGCGGGGAGCAGGGAGCGGGGAGCAGGGAGCGGGGAGCAGGGAGCGGGGAGCAGGGAGCGGGGAGCTGGGAGCGGGGACTTGGAGCGGGGACTTGGAGCGGGGACTTGGAGCGGGGACTTGGAGCGGGGACTTGGAGCGGGGACTTGGAGCGGGGGACTTGGAGCGGGGACTTGGAGCGGGGACTTGGAGCGGGGACTTGGAGCGGGGACTTGGAGCGGGGACTTGGAGCGGGGACTTGGAGCGGGGACTTGGAGCGGGGACTTGGAGCGGGGACTTGGAGCGGGGACTTGGAGCGGGGACTTGGAGCGGGGACTTGGAGCGGGGACTTGGAGCGGGACTTGGAGCGGGGACTTGGAGCGGGGACTTGGAGCGGGACTTGGAGCGGGGACTTGGAGCGGGGACTTGGAGCGGGACTTGGAGCGGGGACGGTGAGAGGGGACGGTGAGAGGGGACGGTGAGAGGGGACGGTGAGAGGGGACGGGGAGTGGGGACGGACGGTGATTAGCTACGGGGAGTGGGGACGGGGAGTGTGGACGGGGAGTGGGGACGGACGGTGATAGCTACGGGGAGTGGGGTCGGAGAGTGGGACGGGGAGTGGGGATGGGGAGTGGGGACGGGAGAGGGGACGGGGAGAGGGGACGGTGAGAGGGGACGGTGAGAGGGGACGGTGAGAGGGGACGGAGAGAGGGGACGGTGAGTGGGGTCGGAGAGTGGGGACAGACGGTGATTAGCTACGGGGAGTGGGGACGGGGAGTGTGGACGGGGAGTGGGACGGTGAGAGGGGACCGAGAGTGGGGACCGAGAGTGGGGACCGAGAGTGGGGACGGTGAGTGGAGACGGGGAGTGGGGACGGGAGAGGGGACGGGGAGAGGGGACGGTGAGAGGGGACGGTGAGAGGGGACGGTGAGTGGGGTCGGGGAGTGGGGACGGGGAGTGGGGACGGGGAGTGGGACGGTGAGAGGGGACGGTGAGAGGGGACGGTGAGAGGGGACGGTGAGAGGGGACGGTGAGAGGGGACGGTGAGTGGGGTCGGAGAGTGGGGACGGAGAGTGGGGACGGGGAGTGGGGACGGTGAGAGGGGACGGTGAGAGGGACGGTGAGAGGGGACGGTGAGAGGGGACGGTGAGAGTGGACGGTGAGAGGGGACGGAGAGTGGGGACGGGGAGTGGGGACGGACGGTGATTAGCTACGGGGAGTGGGGACGGGGAGTGTGGACGGGGAGTGGGGACGGGGAGTGTGGACGGGGAGTGGGGACGGGGAGTGGGGACGGGGAGTGGGGACGGGGAGTGTGGACGGGGAGTGTGGACGGGGAGTGGGGACGGACGGTGATTAGCTACGGGGAGTGGGGTCGGAGAGTGGGGACGGGGAGTGGGGACGGTGAGAGGGGACGGTGAGAGGGGACGGTGAGAGGGGACGGTGAGAGGGGACGGTGAGAGGGGACGGTGAGTGGGGTCGGAGAGTGGGGACGGACGGTGATTAGCTACGGGGAGTGGGGACGGGGAGTGTGGACGGGGAGTGAGGACGGTGAGAGGGGACCGAGAGTGGGGACCGAGAGTGGGGACGGTGAGTGGGGACGGTGAGTGGGGACGGTGAGTGGAGACGGGGAGTGGGGACGGTGAGTGGAGACGGGGAGTGGTGACGGGGAGTGGTGACGGGGAGAGGGGACGGTGAGTGGGGACGGGGAGTGGGACGGTGAGTGGGGACGGGGAGTGGTGACGGGGAGAGGGGACGGTGAGTGGGGGACGGGGGAGTGGGGACGGGGAGTGGGGACGGGGAGTGGGACGGTGAGTGGGGACGGGGAGTGGGGACGGGGAGTGGGGACGGTGAGTGGGGACGGTGAGTGGGGACGGGGAGAGGGGACGGTGAGAGGGGACGGTGAGAGGGGACGGTGAGAGGGGACGGTGAGAGGGGACGGAGAGAGGGGACGGTGAAGAGGGGACGGTGAGTGGGGTCGGAGAGTGGGGACGGACGGTGATTAGCTACGGGGAGTGTGGACGGGGAGTGGGACGGGAGTGGGGACGGTGAGAGGGGACCGAGAGTGGGGACCGAGAGTGGGGACCGAGAGTGGGGACGGTGGGTGGGGACGGTGGGTGGGGACGGTGGGTGGGACGGGGGGTGGGGACGGGGGGTGGGGACGGGGGGTGGGGACGGGGGGCGGGGACGGGGGGCGGGGACGGGGGGCGGGGACGGGGAGCGGGGACGGGGAGCGGGGGACGGGGAGAGGGGACGGGGAGCGGGGACGGTGAGCGGGGACGGGAGCGGGGACGGGGAGCGGGGACGGTGAGCGGGGACGGTGAGCGGGGACGGGGAGAGGGGACGGGGAGAGGGGACGGTGAGAGGGGACGGTGAGAGGGGACGGAGAGTGGGGTCGGAGAGTGGGACGGACGGTGATTAGCTACGGGGAGTGTGGACGGGAGTGGGGACGGGGAGTGGGACGGGGAGAGGGGACCGAGGGTGGGGACCGTGGGTGGGGACGGTGGGTGGGGACGGTGGGTGGGGACGGTGGGTGGGGACGGGGGGTGGGACGGGGGGGCGGGGACGGGGGGCGGGGACGGTGAGTGGGGTCGGAGAGTGGGGACGGACGGTGATTAGCTACGGGAGAGGGGACCGGGGGCGGGGACGGGGGGGCGGGGACGGGGGGCGGGGACGGGGAGCGGGGACGTGGAGCGGGGACGGGGAGCGGGGACGGGAGCGGGGACGGGGAGCGGGGACGGGGAGCGGGGACGGGGAGCGGGGACGGGAGCGGGGGACGCGGAGCGGGGACGCGGAGCGGGGACGCGGAGCGGGGACGCGGAGCGGGGACGCGGAGCGGGGACGCGGAGCTGGGGACGCGGAGCGGGGACGCGGAGCGGGGACGCGGAGCGGGGAGGGGGAGCGGGGACGGGGAGCGGGGAGGGGGAGCGGGGAGGGGAGCGGGGAGGGAGCGGAGGGGAGCGGGAGGGGAGCGGACGGGGAGTGGGGAGGGGGAGGGGACGGGGAGTGGGGACGGTGAGCGGGGACGGGGAGAGGGGACCGGGAGAGGGGACGGGGCGTAGGGACGGGGAGTGGGGACCATGAGAGGGGACGGAGTGTGGGGACGGGGAGTGGGGACGGTGAGTGGCGACGGTGAGCGGGGACGGTGAGCGGGGACGGGGAGCGGGGACGGGGAGCGGGGACGGGGAGCGGGGGACGGGGAGCGGGGACGGGGAGCGGGGACGGTGAGTGGGGACGGTGAGTGGGGACGGGGAGCGGGGACGGGAGTGGGGTCCATGAGAGGGGACGGAGTGTGGGGACGGTGAGTGGCGACGGTGAGTGGCGACGGTGAGTGGGGACGGTGAGTGGGGACGGTGAGTGGGGACGGTGAGTGGGGACGGTGAGTGGGGACGAGCAGTGGGGACGAGCAGTGGACGAGCAGTGGGGACGAGCAGTGGGACGAGCAGTGGGGACGAGCAGTGGGGGACCGGGAGTGGGGACCGGGAGTGGGGGACCGGGAGTGGGGACGGGGAGTGGGGACGGTGAGTGTGGGACGAGCAGTGGGGACGAGCAGTGGGGACCGTGAGTGGGGACCGTGAGTGGGGACCGGAAGTGGGGACCGGAAGTGGGGACGGGGAGTGGGGACGGGGAGTGGGGACGGGGAGCGGGGACGGGGAGCGGGGACGGGGAGCGGGGACGGTGAGTGGGGACGGGGAGCGGGGACGGGGAGCGGGGACGGGGAGCGGGGACGGTTGTGCGGGGACGGGGAGCGGGGACGGTGAGAGGGGACGGGGATTGGGACGGGGATTGGGGACGGGAGTGGGGACGGTGAGAGGGGACGGGGAGAGTGGACGGGGAGTGGGGACGGTGAGTGGGGACGGGGAGTGGGGACGGGGAGCGGGGACGGGGACGGGGGACGGGGAGCGGGGACGGGGACGGGGAGCGGGGACGGGGAGTGGGGACGGTGAGAGTGGACGGGGATTGGGACGGGGAGTGGGGACGGGGAGTGGGGACGGTGAGAGGGGACGGGGAGAGTGGACGGGGAGTGGGGACAGTGAGTGGGGACGGGGTCGAGTGGGGACGGGGAGTGGGGACGGGGAGTGGGGACGGGGAGTGGGGACGGGGAGTGGGGACGGTGAGAGGGGACGGGGAGAGGGGACGGGGAGTGGGGACGGGGAGTGGGGGACGGGGAGTGGGGACGGTGAGAGGGGACGGGGAGAGGGGACGGGGAGTGGGGACGGGGAGCGGGGAGCGGGGACGGTGAGAGGGGACGGTGAGAGGGGACGGGGAGCGGGGACGGGGAGCGGGGACGGTGAGAGGGGACGGGGAGAGGGGACGGGGAGAGGGGACGGGGAGTGGGGACGGGGAGCGGGGACGGGGAGTGGGGACGGTGAGAGGGGACGGGGAGAGTGGACGGGGAGTGGGGACAGTGAGTGGGGACGGGGAGCGGGGACGGGGAGCGGGGACGGGGAGCGGGGACGGGGAGCGGGGACGGGGAGCGGGGACGGGGAGCGGGGACGGGGAGCTGGGGACGGTGAGAGGGGACGGGGAGAGTGGACGGGGATTGGGGACGGGGAGTGGGGACGGGGAGAGGGACGGGGAGTGGGGACGGTGAGTGGGGACGGTGAGTGCGGACGGGGAGAGGGGACGGGGAGAGGGGACGGGAGAGGGGACGGGGAGAGGGGACGGGAAGTGGGGACGGGAGAGGGGACGGGGAGTGGGGACGGTGAGTGGGGACGGTTGAGTGCGGACGGGGAGAGGGGACGGGGAGAGGGGACGGGGAGTGGGGACGGTGAGAGGGGACGGGTGAGAGGGGACGGTGAGAGGGGACGGAGAGAGGGGACGGAGAGAGGGGACGGAGAGAGGGGACGGTGAGTAGCTACGGGGAGTGGGGACGGGGAGTGGGAGACGGTGAGTAGCTACGGGGAGTGGGGACGGGGAGTGGGGACGGGGAGCGGGGACGGTGAGTAGCTACGGGGAGTGGGGACGGGGAGTGGGGACGGGGAGAGGGGACGGGGAGAGGGGACGGGGAGAGGGACGGGGAGAGGGGACGGGGAGAGGGGACGGGGAGAGGGGACGGGGAGTGGGGACGGTGAGAGGGGACGGTGAGAGGGGACGGGAGTGGGGACGGGGAGTGGGGACGGGGAGTGGGGACGGGGAGTGCGGACGGGGGAGAGGGGACGGGGAGAGGGGACGGGGAGAGGGGACGGGGAGAGGGGACGGGGAGAGGGGACGGGGAGAGGGGACGGGAGAGGGGACGGGGAGTGGGGACGGGGAGAGGGGACGGGGAGTGGGGACGGGGAGTGGGGACGGGGAGTGGGGGACGGGAGTGGGGACGGGGAGAGGGGACGGGGAGTGGGGACGGGGAGTGGGGACGGTGAGTGGGGACGGGGAGTGGGGACGGGGAGTGGGGACGGGGAGTGGGGACGGGGAGTGGGGACGGTGAGTGGGGACGGGGAGAGGGGACGGGAGAGGGGACGGGGCGTAGGGACGGGGAGTGGGGACCATGAGAGGGGACGGAGTGTGGGGACGGGGAGTGGCGACGGTGAGTGGGGACGGTGAGTGGGACGGTGAGCGGGGACGGGGAGCGGGGACGGGGAGCGAGGGACGGGGAGCGGGGACGGTGAGTGGGGATGGTGAGTGGGGACGGGGAGCGGGGACGGGGAGTGGGGTCCATGAGAGGGGACGGAGTGTGGGGACGGTGAGTGGCGACGGTGAGTGGCGACGGTGAGTGGGGACGGTGAGTGGGGACGGTGAGTGGGGACGGTGAGTGGGGACGAGCAGTGGGGACGAGCAGTGGGGACGAGCAGTGGGGACCGGAGTGGGGACCGGGAGTGGGGACGGGGAGTGGGGACGGTGAGTGGGGACGAGCAGTGGGGACGAGCAGTGGGGACCGTGAGTGGGGACCGGAAGTGGGGACGGGGAGTGGGGACGGGGAGTGGGGACGGGGAGTGGGGACGGTGAGTGGGGACGGTGAGCGGGGACGGTGAGCGGGGACGGGGAGCGGGGACGGGGAGCGGGGACGGGGAGCGGGGACAGGGGAGCGGGGACGGTGTGCGGGGACGGTGTGCGGGGACGGGGAGCGGGGACGGTGAGAGGGGACGGGGATTGGGGACGGGGATTGGGGACGGGGAGTGGGGACGGTGAGAGGGGACGGGGAGAGTGGACGGGGAGTGGGGACGGGGAGCGGGGACGGGAGCGGGGACGGGGAGCGGGGACGGGGAGCGGGGACGGGGAGCGGGGACGGGGAGCGGGGACGGGGAGTGGGACGGGAGTGGGGACAGTGAGTGGGGACGGGGAGTGGGGACGGGGAGTGGGGACGGGGAGTGGGGACGGGGAGTGGGGACGGGGAGTGGGGACGGGGAGTGGGGACGGGGAGTGGGGACGGTGAGAGGGGACGGGGAGAGGGGACGGGGAGTGGGGACGGTGAGAGGGGACGGGGAGAGGGGACGGGGAGTGGGGACGGGGAGTGGGGACGGGGAGCGGGGAGCGGGGACGGTGAGAGGGGACGGTGAGAGGGGACGGGGAGCGGGGACGGGGAGCGGGGACGGGGAGAGGGACGGGGAGAGGGGACGGGGAGAGGGGACGGGAGAGGGGACGGGGAGAGGGACGGGGAGAGGGGACGGGGAGAGGGGACGGGGAGAGGGGACGGGGAGAGGGGACGGGGAGTGGGGACGGGAGAGGGGACGGGGAGAGGGGACGGGGAGTGGGGACGGGGAGTGGGGACGGGGAGAGGGGACGGGGAGTGGGGACGGGGAGTGGGGACGGGGAGTGGGGACGGTGAGAGGGGACGGGGAGTGGGGACGGGGAGTGGGGACGGGGAGTGGGGGACGGGGAGAGGGGACGGTGAGAGGGGACGGTGAGAGGGGACGGTGAGAGGGGAAGGTGAGAGGGGACGGTGAGAGGGGACGGGGAGTGGGGACGGGGAGTGGGGACGGGGAGTGGGGACGGGGAGTGGGGACGGTGAGTGGGGGGACGAGCAGTGGGGACGAGCAGTTGGGACGAGCAGTGGGACGAGCAGTGGGGACGAGCAGTGGGGACCGGGAGTGGGGACCGGGAGTGGGGACGGGGAGTGGGGACGGTGAGTGGGGACGGTGAGTGGGGACGGTGAGTGGGGACGAGCAGTGGGGACGAGCAGTGGGGACCGTGAGTGGGGACCGGAAGTGGGGACGGGGAGTGGGGACGGGAGTGGGGACGGGGAGTGGGGACGGGGAGTGGGGACGGGGAGCGGGGACGGGGAGCGGGACGGGGAGCGGGGACGGGGAGCGGGGACGGGGAGCGGGGACGGGGAGCGGGGACGGTGTGCGGGGACGGGGAGCGGGGACGGTGAGAGGGGACGGGGATTGGGGACGGGGATTGGGGACGGGGATTGGGGACGGGGATTGGGGACGGGGAGTGGGGACGGTGAGAGGGGACGGGGAGAGTGGACGGGGGAGTGGGGACAGTGAGTGGGGACGGGGAGTGGGGACGGGGTGCGGGGACGGGGAGCGGGGACGGGGAGCGGGGACGGGGAGCGGGGACGGTGAGAGGGGACGGGAGAGTGGACGGGGATTGGGGACGGGGATTGGGGACGGGGAGTGGGGACGGGGAGTGGGGACGGTGAGAGGGGACGGGGAGAGTGGACGGGGAGAGTGGACGGGGAGTGGGGACGGTGAGTGGGACGGTGAGTGGGGACGGGGAGTGGGGACGGGGAGTGGGGACGGTGAGAGGGGACGGGGAGAGGGGACGGGGAGTGGGGACGGTGAGAGGGGACGGGGAGAGGGGACGGGGAGTGGGGACGGGGAGCGGGGACGGGGAGCGGGGGACGGTGAGAGGGGACGGTGAGAGGGGACGGGGAGCGGGGACGGGGAGCGGGGACGGTGAGAGGGACGGGGAGAGGGACGGGGAGAGGGGACGGGGAGCGGGGACGGGGAGCGGGGACGGGGAGCGGGGACGGGGAGCGGGGACGGTGAGAGGGGACGGGAGAGAGTGGACGGGGAGTGGGGACAGTGAGTGGGGACGGGGAGTGGGGACGGGGAGCGGGGACGGGGAGAGTGGACGGGGAGTGGGGACAGTGAGTGGGGACGGGGAGCGGGGACGGGGAGCGGGGACGGGGAGCGGGGACGGGAGCGGGGACGGGGAGCGGGGACGGTGAGAGGGGACGGGGAGAGTGGACGGGATTGGGGACGGGGATTGGGGACGGGGAGTGGGGACGGGGAGAGGGGACGGGGAGTGGGGACGGTGAGTGGGGACGGTGAGTGGGGACGGTGAGTGCGGACGGGGAGAGGGGACGGGGAGAGGGGACGGGGAGAGGGGACGGGGAGAGGGGACGGGGAGTGGGGACGGTGAGAGGGGACGGTGAGAGGGGACGGAGAGAGGGGACGGAGAGAGGGGACGGTGAGTAGCTACGGGGAGTGGGGGACGGGGAGTGGGGACGGTGAGTAGCTACGGGGAGTGGGGACGGGGAGTGGGGACGGTGAGTAGCTACGGGGAGTGGGGACGGGGAGTGGGGACGGGGAGTGGGGACGGGGAGTGGGGACGGTGAGAGGGGACGGGGAGAGGGACGGGGAGAGGGGACGGGGAGGGGACGGGAGAGGGACGGGGAGAGGGGACGGGGAGAGGGGACGGGGAGAGGGGACGGGGAGAGGGGACGGGGAGAGGGGACGGGGAGAGGGGACGGGGAGTGGGGACGGTGAGAGGGGACGGTGAGAGGGGACGGGGAGTGGGAAAGGGGAGAGGGGACGGGGAGTGGGGACGGGGAGTGCGGACGGGGAGAGGGGACGGGGAGAGGGGACGGGGAGAGGGGACGGGGAGTGGGGACGGGGAGAGGGGACGGGGAGAGGGGACGGGGAGAGGGGACGGGGAGTGGGGACGGGGAGTGGGGACGGGGAGTGGGGACGGGGAGAGGGGACGGGGAGTGGGGACGGGGAGTGGGGACGGTGAGAGGGGACGGGGATGTGGGGACGGGGAGTGGGACGGGGAGTGGGGACGGGGAGTGGGGACGGGGAGAGGGGACGGGGAGAGGGGGACCGGGAGAGGGGACCGGGAGAGGGGACCGGGAGTGGGGACGGTGAGAAGGGGACGGTGAGAGGGGACGGTGAGAGGGGACGGGGAGTGGGGACGGGGAGAGGGGACGATAGAGGGGACGGCGAGTGGGGACGGGGAGTGGGTACGGGGAGTGGGGGACGGGGAGTGGGGACGGGGAAGTGGGGACGGGGAGAGGGGACGGTGAGTGGAGAAGGGGAGTGGTGACGGGGAGAGGGGACAGTGAGTGGGGACGGGGAGTGGGGACGGGGAGTGGGGACGGGGAGTGGGGACGGGGAGTGGGGACGGTGAGTGGGGACGGTGAGTGGGGACGGGGAGAGGGGATGGAGAGAGGGGACGGTGAGACGGGACGGTGAGAGGGGACGGTGAGAGGGGACGGTGAGAGGGGACGGTGAGAGGGGACGGTGAGAGGGGACGGAGAGTGGGGACGGAGAGTGGGGACGGAGAGTGGGGACGGGGAGTGGGGACGGGGAGTGGGGACGGGGAGTGGGGACGGGGAGAGGGGACGGCGAGTGGAGAAGGGGAGTGGTGACGGGGAGAGGGGACAGTGAGTGGGGACGGGAGTGGGGACGGGGAGTGGGGACGGGAGTGGGGACGGGGAGTGGGGACGGGGAGTGGGGACGGGGAGAGGGGACGGAGAGAGGGGACGGAGAGAGGGGACGGAGAGAGGGGACGGTGAGAGGGGACGGTGAGAGGGGACGGTGAGAGGGGACGGAGAGTGGGGACGGAGAGTGGGGACGGAGAGTGGGGACGGGGGGAGTGGGGACGGGGAGTGGGGACGGGAGTGGGGACGGGGAGAGGGACGGGGGAGTGTGGGACGGGGAGTGGGGACGGGGAGAGGGGACGGTGAGTGGGGACGGGTAGTGGGGACGGGGAGTGGGGACGGGGGAGTGGGGACGGGGAGTGGGGACGGGGAGTGGGGACGGGAGCGGGGACGGGAGCGGGGACGGGGAGCGGGGACGGGGAGCGGGGACGGGGAGCGGGGACGGGAGCGGGGACGGGGAGCGGGGACGGGGAGCGGGGACGGTGAGCGGGGACGGGGAGCGGGGGACGGGAGCGGGGACGGGGAGTGGGGACGGGGAGTGGGGACGGGAGTGGGGACGGGGAGTGGGGACGGTGAGAGGGGACGGGGAGAGGGGACGGGGAGTGGGGACGGTGAGAGGGGGACGGGGAGAGGGGACGGGGAGTGGGGACGGGGAGCGGGGACGGTGAGAGGGGACGGGGAGAGTGGACGGGGAGTGGGGACAGTGAGTGGGGACGGTGAGTGGGGACGGGGAGCGGGGACGGGGAGCGGGGACGGGGAGCGGGGACGGGGAGCGGGGACGGGGAGCGGGGACGGGGAGCGGGGACGGTGAGAGGGGACGGGGAGAGTGGATGGGATTGGGGACGGGGATTGGGGACGGGGAGTGGGGACGGGGAGAGGGACGGGAGTGGGGACGGTGAGTGGGGACGGTGAGTGGGGACGGTGAGTGCGGACGGGAGAGAGGGACGGGGAGAGGGGACGGGGAGAGGGGACGGGGAGAGGGGACGGGGAGAGGGGACGGGGAGTGGGGACGGTGAGAGGGGACGGAGAGAGGGGACGGAGAGAGGGGACGGTGAGTAGCTACGGGGAGTGGGGACGGGGAGTGGGGACGGTGAGTAGCTACGGGGAGTGGGGACGGGGAGTGGGGACGGTGAGTAGCTACGGGGAGTGGGGACGGGGAGTGGGGACGGGGAGTGGGGACGGGGAGTGGGGACGGTGAGAGGGGACGGTGAGAGGGGACGGGGAGAGGGGACGGTGAGAGGGGACGGTGAGAGGGGACGGGGAGAGGGGGACGGGGAGAGAGGGGACGGGGAGAGGGGACGGGGAGAGGGACGGGGAGAGGGGACGGGGAGAGGGGACGGGGAGAGGGGACGGGAGAGGGGACGGGGAGTGGGGACGGTGAGAGGGGACGGTGAGAGGGGACGGGGAGTGGGAAAGGGGAGAGGGGACGGGGAGTGGGGACGGGGAGTGCGGACGGGGAGAGGGGACGGGGAGAGGGGACGGGGAGAGGGGACGGGGAGTGGGGACGGGGAGAGGGGACGGGGAGAGGGGACGGGGAGAGGGGACGGGGAGTGGGGACGGGGAGTGGGGACGGGGAGTGGGGACGGGGAGAGGGGACGGGGAGTGGGGACGGGGAGTGGGGACGGTGAGAGGGGACGGGGAGTGGGGACGGGGAGTGGGGACGGGGAGTGGGGACGGGGAGTGGGGACGGGGAGTGGGGACGGGGAGAGGGGACGGGGAGAGGGGACCGGGAGAGGGGACCGGAGAGGGGACCGGGAGTGGGGACGGTGAGAGGGGACGGTGAGAAGGGGACGGTGAGAGGGGACGGGGAGTGGGGACGGGGAGAGGGGACGATAGAGGGGACGGCGAGTGGGGACGGGGAGTGGGTACGGGGAGTGGGGACGGGGAGTGGGGACGGGGAGTGGGGACGGGGAGAGGGGACGGTGAGTGGAGAAGGGGAGTGGTGACGGGGAGAGGGGACAGTGAGTGGGGACGGGGAGTGGGGACGGGGAGTGGGGACGGGGAGTGGGGACGGTGAGTGGGGACGGTGAGTGGGGACGGGGAGAGGGGATGGAGAGAGGGGACGGTGAGACGGGACGGTGAGAGGGGACGGTGAGAGGGGACGGTGAGAGGGGACGGTGAGAGGGGACGGTGAGAGGGGACGGTGAGAGGGGACGGAGAGTGGGGACGGAGAGTGGGGACGGAGAGTGGGGACGGAGAGTGGGGACGGGGGAGTGGGGACGGGGAGTGGGGACGGGGAGTGGGGACGGGGAGAGGGGGACGGCGAGTGGAGAAGGGGAGTGGTGACGGGGAGAGGGGACAGTGAGTGGGGGACGGGGAGTGGGGACGGGGAGTGGGGACGGGGAGTGGGACGGGAGTGGGGACGGGGAGTGGGGACGGGGAGAGGGGACGGAGAGAGGGGACGGAGAGAGGGGACGGAGAGAGGGGATGGTGAGAGGGGACGGTGAGAGGGGACGGTGAGAGGGGACGGAGAGTGGGGGACGGAGAGGGGACGGAGAGTGGGGACGGGGAGTGGGGACGGGGAGTGGGGACGGGGAGTGGGGACGGGGAGAGGGGACGGGGAGTGGGGACGGGAGTGGGGACGGGGAGAGGGGACGGTGAGTGGGGACGGGTAGTGGGACGGGGGACGGGGAGTGGGGACGGGGAGTGGGGACGGGGAGTGGGGACGGGAGTGGGACGGGGAGCGGGGACGGGGAGCGGGGACGGGGAGCGGGACGGGGAGCGGGGACGGGGAGCGGGGACGGGGAGCGGGGACGGGGAGCGGGGACGGGGAGCTGGGGACGGTGAGCGGGGACGGGGAGCGGGGACGGGGAGCGGGGACGGGGAGTGGGGACGGGGAGTGGGGACGGGGAGTGGGGACGGGGAGTGGGGACGGGGAGTGGGGACGGTGAGAGGGGGACGGGGAGAGGGGACGGGGAGTGGGGACGGTGAGAGGGGACGGGGAGAGGGGACGGGGAGTGGGGACGGGGAGTGGGGACGGGGAGCGGGGAGCGGGGACGGTGAGAGGGACGGTGAGAGGGGACGGGGAGCGGGGACGGGGAGCGGGGACGGTGAGAGGGGACGGGGAGAGGGGACGGGGAGAGGGGACGGGGAGAGGGGACGGGGAGAGGGGACGGGGAGAGGGGACGGGGAGAGGGGACGGGGAGAGGGGACGGGGAGTGGGGACGGGGAGAGGGGACGGGGAGAGGGGACGGGGAGTGGGGACGGGGGAGTGGGGACGGGGAGAGGGGACGGGGAGTGGGGACGGGGAGTGGGGACGGGGATAGTGGGGACGGTGAGAGGGGACGGGGAGTGGGCACGGGGAGTGGGACGGGAGAGGGGACGGTGAGAGGGGACGGTGAGAGGGGACGGTGAGAGGGGAAGGTGAGAGGGGACGGTGAGAGGGGACGGGGAGTGGGGACGGGGAGTGGGGACGGGGAGTGGGGACGGGGAGTGGGGACGGGGAGTGGGGACGGTGAGTGGGGACGAGCAGTGGGGACGAGCAGTGGGGACGAGCAGGGGGGACGAGCAGTGGGGACGAGCAGTGGGGACGAGCAGTGGGGACCGGGAGTGGGGACCGGGGAGTGGGGACGGGGAGTGGGACGGTGAGTGGGGACGGTGAGTGGGGACGGTGAGTGGGGACGAGCAGTGGGGACGAGCAGTGGGGACCGTGAGTGGGGACCGGAAGTGGGGACCGGAAGTGGGGACGGGGAGTGGGGACGGGGAGTGGGGACGGGGAGTGGGACGGGGAGCGGGGACGGGAGCGGGGACGGGGAGCGGGGACGGGAGCGGGGACGGGGAGCGGGGACGGTGTGCGGGGACGGGGAGCGGGGACGGTGAGAGGGGACGGGGATTGGGGACGGGGATTGGGACGGGGATTGGGGACGGGGATTGGGGACGGGGAGTAGGGACGGTGAGAGGGGACGGGGAGAGTGGACGGGGAGTGGGGACAGTGAGTGGGGACGGGGAGCGGGGGACGGGGTGCGGGGACGGGGAGCGGGGACGGGGAGCGGGGACGGTGAGAGGGGACGGGGAGAGTGGACGGGGATTGGGGACGGGGATTGGGGACGGGGAGTGGGGACGGGGAGTGGGGACGGTGAGAGGGGACGGGGAGAGTGGACGGGGAGAGTGGACGGGGAGTGTGGGACGGTGAGTGGGGACGGGAGTGGGGACGGGGAGTGGGGACGGGGACGGGAGTGGGGACGGTGAGAGGGGACGGGGAGAGGGGACGGGGAGTGGGGGACGGTGAGAGGGGACGGGGAGAGGGACGGGGAGTGGGGACGGGGGGAGCGGGGACGGGGAGCGGGGACGGTGAGAGGGGACGGTGAGAGGGGACGGGGAGCGGGGACGGGGAGCGGGGGACGGTGAGAGGGGACGGGGAGAGGGGACGGGGAGAGGGGGACGGGGAGCGGGGACGGGGAGCGGGGACGGGGAGCGGGGACGGGGAGCGGGGACGGTGAGAGGGGGACGGGGAGAGTGGACGGGGGAGTGGGGACAGTGAGTGGGGACGGGGAGTGGGGACGGGGAGGAGCGGGGACGGGGAGCGGGGACGGGGAGCGGGGACGGGGAGCGGGGACGGTGAGAGGGGACGGGGAGAGTGGACGGGGATTGGGGACGGGGAGTGGGGACGGGGAGAGGGGACGGGGAGTGGGGACGGTGAGTGGGGACGGTGAGTGGGGACGGTGAGTGCGGACGGGGAGAGGGGACGGGGAGAGGGACGGGGAGAGGGACGGGGAGAGGGGACGGGGAGTGGGGACGGTGAGAGGGGACGGTGAGAGGGGACGGAGAGAGGGGACGGAGAGAGGGGACGGTGAGTAGCTACGGGAGTGGGGACGGGAGTGGGGACGGTGAGTAGCTACGGGGAGTGGGGACGGGGAGTGGGGACGGTGAGTAGCTACGGGGAGTGGGGACGGGGAGTGGGGACGGGGAGTGGGGGACGGGGAGTGGGGACGGTGAGAGGGGACGGGGAGAGGGGACGGGGAGAGGGGACGGGGAGAGGGGACGGGGAGAGGGGACGGGGAGAGGGGACGGGGAGAGGGGACGGGGGGGACGGGGAGAGGGGACGGGGAGAGGGACGGGGAGAGGGGACGGGGAGTGGGGACGGTGAGAGGGGACGGTGAGAGGGGACGGGGAGTGGGAAAGGGGAGAGGGGACGGGGAGTGGGGACGGGGAGTGCGGACGGGGAGAGGGGACGGGGAGAGGGGACGGGGGAGAGGGGACGGGGAGAGGGGACGGGGAGTGGGGACGGGGAGAGGGGACGGGGAGAGGGGACGGGGAGAGGGGACGGGGAGTGGGGACGGGGAGTGGGGACGGGGAGTGGGGACGGGGAGAGGGGACGGGGAGTGGGGACGGGGAGTGGGGACGGTGAGAGGGGACGGGGAGTGGGGACGGGGAGTGGGGACGGGGAGTGGGGACGGGGAGTGGGGACGGGGAGTGGGACGGGGAGAGGGGACGGGAGAGGGGACCGGGAGAGGGGACCGGGAGAGGGGACCGGGAGTGGGGACGGTGAGAGGGGACGGTGAGAGGGGACGGTGAGAGGGGACGGGGAGTGGGGACGGGAGAGGGGACGATAGAGGGGACGGCGAGTGGGGACGGGAGTGGGTACGGGGAGTGGGGACGGGGAGTGGGGACGGGGAGTGGGGACGGGGAGTGGGGACGGGGAGTGGGGACGGGGAGTGGGGACGGGGAGTGGGGACGGGGAGAGGGGACGGTGAGTGGAGAAGGGGAGTGGTGACGGGGAGAGGGGACAGTGAGTGGGGACGGGGAGTGGGGACGGGAGTGGGGACGGGAGTGGGGACGGTGAGTGGGGACGGTGAGTGGGGACGGGGAGAGGGGACGGAGAGAGGGGACGGTGAGACGGGACGGTGAGAGGGGACGGTGAGAGGGGACGGTGAGAGGGGACGGTGAGAGGGGACGGTGAGAGGGGACGGAGAGTGGGGACGGAGAGTGGGGACGGAGAGTGGGGACGGGGAGTGGGGACGGGGTGGGGAGGGGTGGGACGGGGAGGGGGACGGGGAGAGGGGTGAGAGACGACGAGTGGAGAGGGAGGGGTGACGGGAGAGGGGACGAGTGGGAAGGGGAGTGGGACGGGGGACGGGAGTGGGACGGGAGTGGGACGGGAGTGGGGACGGGGATGGGGACGGGAGTGGGACGGGGAGTGGGGACGGGGAGAGGGGACGGAGAGGGACGAGAGGGGACGGAGAGAGGGGACGGTGAGAGGGGACGGTGAGAGGGACGGTGAGAGGGGACGGAGAGTGGGGACGGAGAGTGGGGACGGAGAGTGGGGACGGGGAGTGGGGACGGGGAGTGGGGACGGGGAGAGGGGACGGGGAGTGGGGACGGGGAGTGGGGACGGGGAGTGGGGACGGGGAGAGGGGACGGTGAGTGGGGACGGGTAGTGGGGACGGGGAGTGGGGACGGGGAGTGGGGACGGGGAGTGGGGACGGGGAGTGGGGACGGGGAGTGGGGACGGGGAGAGGGGACGGTGAGAGGGGACCGAGAGTGGGGACCGAGAGTGGGGACGGGGAGTGGGGACGGGGAGTGGGGACGGTGAGAGGGGACCGAGAGTGGGGACCGAGAGTGGGGACGGGGAGTGGGGACGGGGAGCGGGGACCGGTAGCGGGGACCGGGAGCGGGGACGGGGAGCGGGGACGGGGAGCGGGGACGTGGAGAGGGGACGGGGAGTGGGGACGGGGAGCGGGGAGCGGGGACGGTGAGCGGGGACGGTGAGCGGGGACGGTGAGCGGGGACGGTGAGCGGGGACGGTGAGCGGGGACGGGGAGTGGTGACGGGGAGTGGGGACCATGAGAGGGACGGAGTGTGGGGACGGTGAGTGGGGATGGTGAGCGGGGACGGGGAGCGGGGACGGGGAGCGGGGACGGTGAGAGGGGATGGGGAGTGGGGACGGGGAGTGGGGACCATGAGAGGGGACGGAGTGTGGGGACGGTGAGTGGCGACGGTGAGTGGCGACGGTGAGTGGGGACGGTGAGTGGGGACGGTGAGTGGGGACGGTGAGTGGGGACGAGCAGTGGGGACCGGGAGTGGGGACGGGGAGTGGGGACGGGGAGAGGGGACGGGGAGTGGGGACGGGGAGTGGGGACGGGGAGTGGGGACGGGGAGTGGGGACGGTGAGTGGGGACGAGCAGTGGGGACCGGGAGTGGGGACGGGGAGTGGGGACGGGGGGTGGGGACGGTGAGTGGGGACGGGGAGCGGGGACGGGGAGCGGGGACGGGGAGCGGGGACGGGGAGCGGGGACGGGGAGCGGGGACGGGGAGCGGGGACGGGGAGCGGGGACGGGGAGCGGGGACGGTGAGTGGGGACGGTGAGTGCGGACGGGGAGAGGGGACGGGGAGAGAGGACGGGGAGAGGGGACGGGGAGAGGGGACGGGGAGTGGGGACGGTGAGTGGGGACGGTGAGTGCGGACGGGGAGTGCGGACGGGGAGAGGGGACGGGGAGAGGGGACGGGAGAGGGGACGGGGAGAGGGGACGGGGAGAGGGGACGGGGAGAGGGGACGGGGAGTGGGGACGGTGAGTGGGGACGGGGAGAGGGGACGGGGAGAGGGGACGGGGAGTGGGGACGGTGAGAGGGGACGGAGAGAGGGGACGGTGAGTGGCTACGGTGAGTGGGGTCGGAGAGTGGGGACGGACGGTGAGTAGATACGGGAAGTGGGGACGGGGAGTGGGGACGGTGAGTAGCTACGGGGAGTGGGGACGGGGAGTGGGGACGGGGAGTGGGGAGTGAGGAGCGGGGACGGGGCGCGGGGACGGTGATAGGGGACGGGGAGTGGGGACTGTGAGAGGGGACGGGGAGAGGGGACGGGGAGAGGGGACGGTGAGAAGAGACGGGGAGGGGACGGGGAGAGGGGACGGGGAGAGGGGACGGTGAGAGGGGACGGTGAGAGGGGACGGGGAGTGGGAAAGGGGAGAGGGGACGGGGAGTGAGGACGGGGAGAGGGGACGGGGAGTGGGGACGGGGAGAGGGGACGGGGAGAGGGGACGGGGAGTGGGGACGGGGAGTAGACGGGGAGTGGGGACGGGGAGTGGGGACGGGGAGTGGGGACGGGGAGTGGGGATGGGGAGAGGGGACGGGGAGTGGGGACAGTGAGTGGGGACGGGGAGTGGGGACGGGGAGTGGGGGACGGGGAGTGGGGACGGGGAGTGGGGACGGGGAGTGGGGACGGTGAGAGGGGACGGGGAGAGGGGACGGGGAGTGGGGACGGTGAGAGGGGACGGGGAGAGGGGACGGGGAGTGGGGACGGGGAGCGGGGAGCGGGGACGGTGAGAGGGGACGGTGAGAGGGGACGGGGAGCGGGGACGGGGAGCGGGGACGGGGAGCGGGGACGGTGAGAGGGGACGGGGAGAGGGGACGGGGAGAGGGGACGGGGAGTGGGGACGGGGAGCGGGGGACGGGGAGCGGGGACGGTGAGAGGGGACGGTGAGAGGGGACGGGGAGAGTGAACGGGGAGTGGGGACAGTGAGTGGGGACGGGGGGAGCGGGGACGGGGAGCGGGGACGGGGAGCGGGGACGGGGAGCGGGGACGGTGAGAGGGGACGGGGAGAGTGGACGGGGATTGGGGACGGGGATTGGGGACGGGGAGTGGGGACGGGGAGTGGGGACGGGGAGTGGGGACGGGGAGAGGGGACGGGGAGTGGGGACGGTGAGTGGGGACGGTGAGTGCGGACGGGGAGAGGGGACGGGGAGAGGGGACGGGGAGAGGGGACGGGGAGAGGGGACGGGGAGTGGGGACGGTGAGAGGGGACGGTGAGAGGGGACGGTGAGAGGGGACGGAGAGAGGGGACGGAGAGAGGGGACGGTGAGTAGCTACGGGGAGTGGGGACGGGGAGTGGGGACGGTGAGTAGCTACGGGGAGTGGGGACGGGGAGTGGGGACGGGGAGTGGGACGGTGAGTAGCTACGGGGGAGTGGGGACGGGGAGTGGGGACGGGGAGTGGGGACGGGGAGAGGGGACGGGGAGAGGGGACGGTGAGAGGGGACGGGGAGAGGGGACGGGGAGAGGGGACGGGGAGAGGGGACGGGGAGAGGGAGGGGACGGGGAGAGGGGACGGGGAGAGGGGACGGGGAGTGGGGACGGTGAGAGGGGACGGTGAGAGGGGACGGTGAGAGGGGACGGGGAGTGGGGACGGGGGAGTGCGGACGGGGAGTTCGGACGGGGATAGGGGACGGGGAGAGGGGACGGGGAGAGGGGACGGGGAGAGGGGACGGGGAGAGGGGACGGGGAGAGGGGACGGGGAGAGGGGACGGGGAGTGGGGACGGGGAGAGGGGACGGGGAGTGGGGACGGGGAGTGGGGACGGGGAGTGGGGACGGGGAGTGGGGACGGGGAGTGGGGACGGGGAGTGGGGGACGGTGAGAGGGGAAGGTGAGAGGGGACGGTGAGAGGGGACGGGGAGTGGGGACGGGGAGTGGGGACGGGGAGTGGGGACGGGGAGTGGGGACGGGGAGTGGGGACGGTGAGTGGGGACGAGCAGTGGGACGAGCAGTGGGGACGAGCAGTGGGGACGAGCAGTGGGGACGAGCAGTGGGGACCGGGAGTGGGGACCGGGAGTGGGGACCGGGAGTGGGGACCGGGAGTGGGGACCGGGAGTGGGGACCGGGAGTGGGGACGGGGAGTGGGGACGGTGAGTGGGGACGGTGAGTGGGGACGAGCAGTGGGGACGAGCAGTGGGGACCGTGAGAGGGACCGGAAGTGGGGACCGGAAGTGGGGACGGGGAGTGGGGACGGGGAGTGGGGACGGTGAGCGGGGACGGGGAGCGGGGACGGGGAGCGGGACGGGGAGCGGGGACGGTGTGCGGGGACGGGGAGCGGGGACGGTGAGAGGGGACGGGGATTGGGGACGGGGATTGGGGACGGGGATTGGGGACGGGGATTGGGGACGGGGATTGGGGACGGGGGAGTGGGGACGGTGAGAGGGGACGGGGAGAGTGGACGGGGAGTGGGGACAGTGAGTGGGGACGGTGAGTGCGGACGGGGAGTGGGGACGGGGAGCGGGTACGGGGAGCGGGGACGGGGAGCGGGGACGGGGAGCGGGGACGGTGAGAGGGGACGGGGAGAGGGGACGGGGAGAGTGGACGGGGAGAGTGGACGGGGATTGGGGACGGGGAGTGGGGACGGGGAGTGGGGACCGTGAGAGGGGACGGGGAGTGGGGACGGGGAGTGGGGACGGGGAGTGGGGACGGGGAGTGGGGACGGGGAGTGGGGACGGGGAGAGGGGACGGGGAGTGGGGACGGTGAGAGGGGACGGGGAGAGGGGACGGGGAGTGGGGACGGGGAGCGGGGACGGGGAGCGGGGACGGTGAGAGGGGACGGTGAGAGGGGACGGGGAGCGGGGACGGGGAGCGGGGACGGTGAGAGGGGACGGGGAGAGGTGACGGGGAGAGGGGACACGGGGGAGTGGGGACGGGGAGCGGGGGACGGGGAGTGGGGACGGTGAGAGGGGACGGGGAGAGTGGACGGGGAGTGGGGACAGTGAGTGGGGACGGGGAGTGGGGACGGGGAGCGGGGACGGGGAGCGGGGACGGGGAGTGGGGACCGGGAGTGGGGACGGGGAGTGGGGACGGTGAGTGGGGACGGTGAGTGGGGACGAGCAGTGGGGACGAGCAGTGGGGACCGTGAGTGGGGACCGGAAGTGGGGACCGGAAGTGGGGACGGGGAGTGGGGACGGGGAGTGGGGGACGGTGAGCGGGGACGGGGAGCGGGGACGGGGAGCGGGGACGGGGAGCGGGGACGGTGTGGGGGACGGGGAGCGGGGACGGTGAGAGGGGACGGGGATTGGGGACGGGATTGGGGACGGGGATTGGGGACGGGGATTGGGGACGGGGAGTGGGGACGGTGAGAGGGGACGGGGAGAGTGGACGGGGAGTGGGGACAGTGAGTGGGGACGGTGAGTGCGGACGGGGAGTGGGGACGGGGAGCGGGGACGGGGAGCGGGGACGGGGAGCGGGGACGGTGAGAGGGGACGGGGAGAGGGGGACGGGGAGAGTGGACGGGGAGAGTGGACGGGGATTGGGGACGGGGAGTGGGGACGGGGAGTGGGGACCGTGAGAGGGGACGGGGGAGAGTGGACGGGGAGTGGGGACGGGGAGTGGGGACGGGGAGTGGGGACGGGGAGTGGGGACGGGGAGTGGGGACGGGGAGAGGGACGGGGAGTGGGGACGGTGAGAGGGGGACGGGGAGAGGGGACGGGGAGTGGGGACGGGGAGCGGGGACGGGGAGCGGGGACGGTGAGAGGGGACGGTGAGAGGGGACGGGGAGAGGGGACGGTGAGAGGGGACGGGGAGCGGGGACGGGGAGCGGGGACGGTGAGAGGGGACGGGGAGAGGTGACGGGGAGAGGGGACGGGGAGTGGGGACGGGGAGCGGGGACGGGGAGTGGGGACGGTGAGAGGGGACGGGGAGAGTGGACGGGGAGTGGGGACAGTGAGTGGGGACGGGGAGTGGGACGGGGAGCGGGGACGGGGAGCGGGGACGGGGAGCGGGGACGGGGAGCGGGGACGGGGAGCGGGGGACGGGGAGCGGGGACGGTGAGAGGGGACGGGGAGAGTGGACGGGGATTGGGGACGGGGAGTGGGGACGGGGAGAGGGGACGGGGAGTGGGGACGGTGAGTGGGGACGGTGAGTGCGGACGGGGAGAGGGGACGGGGAGAGGGGACGGGGAGAGGGGACGGGGAGAGGGGACGGGGAGAGGGGACGGGGAGAGGGGACGGGGAGAGGGGACGGGGAGTGGGGACGGTGAGAGGGGACGGTGAGAGGGGACGGTGAGAGGGGACGGAGAGAGGGGGACGGTGAGTAGCTACGGGGAGTGGGGACGGGGAGTGGGGACGGTGAGTAGCTACGGGGAGTGGGGACGGGGAGTGGGGACGGGGAGTGGGGACGGTGAGTAGCTACGGGGAGTGGGGACGGGGAGTGGGGACGGGGGAGTGGGGACGGGAGTGGGGACGGGGAGAGGGGACGGGGAGAGGGGACGGGGAGAGGGGACGGGGAGAGGGGACGGGGAGAGGGGACGGGGAGAGGGGACGGGGAGAGGGGACGGGGAGTGGGGACGGGGAGTGGGAAAGGGGAGAGGGGACGGGGAGTGGGGACGGGGAGTGCGGACGGGGAGAGGGGACGGGGAGAGGGGACGGGGAGAGGGGACGGGGAGAGGGGACGGGGAGTGGGGACGGGGAGAGGGGACGGGGAGAGGGGACGGGGAGTGGGGACGGGGAGTGCGGACGGGGAGAGGGGACGGGGAGAGTGGACGGGGAGAGGGGACGGGGAGAGGGGACGGGGAGAGGGGACGGGGAGAGGGGACGGGGAGAGGGGACGGGGAGTGGGGACGGTGAGAGGGGGACGGTGAGAGGGGACGGTGAGAGGGGACGGGGAGTGGGAAAGGGGAGAGGGGACGGGGAGTGGGGACGGGGAGTGCGGACGGGGAGAGGGGGACGGGGAGAGGGGACGGGGAGAGGGGACAGGGAGAGGGGACGGGGAGTGGGGACGGGGAGAGGGGACGGGGAGAGGGGACGGGGAGAGGGGACGGGGAGTGGGGACGGGGAGTGGGGACGGGGAGTGGGGACGGGGAGAGGGGACGGGGAGTGGGGACGGGGAGTGGGGACGGTGAGAGGGGACGGGGAGTGGGGACGGGGAGTGGGGGACGGGGAGTGGGGACGGGGAGTGGGGACGGGGAGAGGGGACGGTGAGAGGGGACGGTGAGAGGGGACGGTGAGAGGGGACGGTGAGAGGGGACGGGGAGTGGGGACGGGGAGTGGGGACGGGGAGTGGGGACGGGGAGTGGGGGACGGGGAGTGGGGACGGGGAGTGGGGACGGGGAGAGGGGACGGGGAGAGGGGACCGGGAGAGGGGACCGGGAGTGGGGACCGGGAGTGGGGACGGTGAGAGGGGACGGTGAGAGGGGACGGGGAGTGGGGACGGGGAGAGGGGACGATAGAGGGGACGGCGAGTGGGGACGGGGAGTGGGGACGGGGAGTGGGGACGGGGGAGTGGGGACGGGGAGTGGGGACGGGGAGAGGGGACGGGGAGAGGGGACGGGGAGTGGGGACGGGGAGAGGGGACGGTGAGTGGAGAAGGGGAGTGGTGACGGGGAGAGGGGACAGTGAGTGGGGACGGGGAGTGGGGACGGGGAGTGGGGACGGGAGTGGGGACGGGGAGTGGGGACGGTGAGTGGGGACGGGGAGAGGGGAAGGAGAGAGGGGACGGTGAGACGGGACGGTGAGAGGGGACGGTGAGAGGGGACGGTGAGAGGGGACGGTGAGAGGGGACGGAGAGTGGGGACGGAGAGTGGGGACGGAGAGTGGGGACGGAGAGTGGGGACGGGGAGTGGGGACGGGGAGTGGGGACGGGGAGAGGGGACGGCGAGTGGAGAAGGGGAGTGGTGACGGGGAGAGGGGACAGTGAGTGGGGACGGGGAGTGGGGACGGGGAGTGGGGACGGGGAGTGGGGACGGGGAGTGGGGACGGGGAGAGGGGACGGGGAGTGGGGACGGGAGAGGGGACGGTGAGTGGGGACGGGGAGTGGGGACGGGGAGTGGGGACGGGGAGTGGGGACGGGGAGTGGGGACGGGGAGTGGGGACGGGGAGTGGGGACGGGGAGAGGGGACGGTGAGAGGGGACCGAGAGTGGGGACCAGAGTGGGGACGGGGAGTGGGGACGGGGAGTGGGGACGGTGAGAGGGGACCGAGTGTGGGGACCGAGAGTGGGGACCGAGAGTGGGGACGGGGAGTGGGGACGGGGAGTGGGGACGGTGAGAGGGGACCGAGAGTGGGGACCGAGAGTGGGGACCGAGAGTGGGGACGGGGAGTGGGGACGGGGAGTGGGGACGGGGAGTGGGGACCGGGAGCGGGGACCGGGAGCGGGGACGGGGAGCGGGGACGGGGAGAGGGGACGGGGAGCGGGGACGGGGAGCGGGGACGGGGAGCGGGGACGGGGAGCGGGGAGCGGGGACGGTGAGCGGGGACGGTGAGCGGGGACGGTGAGCGGGGACGGTGAGCGGGGACGGGGAATGGTGACGGGGAGTGGGGACCATGAGAGGGACGGAGTGTGGGGACGGTGAGTGGGGATGGTGAGCGGGGACGGGGAGCGGGGACGGGGAGCGGGGACGGGGAGCGGGGACGGTGAGAGGGGACGGGGAGTGGGGACGGGGAGTGGGGACCATGAGAGGGGACGGAGTGTGGGGACGGTGAGTGGCGACGGTGAGTGGCGACGGTGAGTGGGGACGGTGAGTGGGGACGGTGAGTGGGGACGGTGAGTGGGGACGAGCAGTGGGGACCGGGAGTGGGGACGGGGAGTGGGGACGGGGAGTGGGGACGGGGAGTGGGGACGGGGAGTGGGGACGGGGAGTGGGGATGGTGAGTGGGGACGAGCAGTGGGGACGTGCAGTGGGGACCGGGAGTGGGGACGGGGGGGTGGGGACGGTGAGTGGGGACGGTGAGTGGGGACGGGGAGCGGGGACGGGGAGCGGGGACGGGGAGCGGGGACGGGGAGCGGGGACGGGGAGCGGGGACGGGGAGTGGGGACGGGGAGTGGGGACGGTGAGTGGGGACGGTGAGTGCGGACGGGGAGAGGGGACGGGGAGAGGGGACGGGGAGAGGGGACGGGGAGAGGGGACGGGGAGTGGGGACGGTGAGTGGGGACGGTGATTGCGGACGGGGAGTGCGGACGGGGAGAGGGGACGGGGAGAGGGGACGGGGAGAGGGGACGGGGAGAGGGGACGGGGAGAGGGGACGGGGAGTGGGGACGGTGAGTGGGGACGGGGAGAGGGGACGGGGAGAGGGGACGGGGAGTGGGGACGGGGAGTGGGGACGGGGAGTGGGGACGGTGAGAGGGGACGGTGAGAGGGGACGGAGAGAGGGGACGGTGAGTGGCTACGGTGAGTGGGGTCGGAGAGTGGGGACGGACGGTGAGTAGATACGGGAAGTGGGG
This sequence comes from Heterodontus francisci, assembly GCF_036365525.1. Classification (NCBI taxonomy): domain Eukaryota; kingdom Metazoa; phylum Chordata; class Chondrichthyes; order Heterodontiformes; family Heterodontidae; genus Heterodontus; species Heterodontus francisci. Next base: position 61,696 of record NW_027141680.1, read on the forward strand.
ACGGGGAGTGGGGACGGTGAGTAGCTACGGGGAGTGGGGACGGGGAGTGGGGACGGGGAGTGGGGAGTGAGGAGCGGGGACGGGGCGCGGGGACGGTGATAGGGGACGGGGAGTGGGGACTGTGAGAGGGGACGGGGAGAGGGGACGGGGAGAGGGGACGGGGAGAGGGGACGGTGAGAAGAGACGGGGAGAGGGGACGGGGAGTGGGGACGGTGAGAGGGGACGGTGAGAGGGGACGGGGAGTGGGAAAGGGAGAGGGGACGGGGAGTGGGGACGGGGAGTGGGGACGGGGAGAGGGGACGGGGAGTGGGGACGGGGAGAGGGGACGGGGAGAGGGGACGGGGAGTGGGGACGGGGAGTGGGGACGGGGAGTGGGGACGGGGAGTGGGGACGGGGAGTGGGGACGGGGAGTGGGGACGGGGAGAGGGGACGGGGAGTGGGGACGGGGAGTGGGGACGGGGAGTGGGGACGGGGAGTGGGGACGGGAGTGGGGACGGGGAGTGGGGACGGGGAGAGGGGACGGGGAGTGGGGACGGGGAGAGGGGACGGGGAGTGGGGACGGGGAGAGGGGACGGGGAGTGGGGACGGTGAGAGGGGACGGGGAGTGGGGACGGGGAGTGGGGACGGGGAGTGGGGACGGGGAGTGGGGACGGGGAGTGGGGACGGGGAGTGGGGACGGGGAGAGGGGAAGGGGGAGAGGGGACGGTGAGAGGGGACGGTGAGAGGGGACGGTGAGAGGGGACGGTGAGAGGGGACGGGGAGTGGGGACGGGGAGTGGGGACGGGGAGTGGGGACGGGGAGTGGGGACGGGGAGTGGGGACGGGGAGTGGGGACGGGGAGTGGGGACGGGGAGAGGGGACGGAGAGAGGGGACGGTGAGAGGGGATGGGGCGTGGGGAGTGGGGAGTGGGGACAGTGAGTGGGGACGGGGAGCGGGGACGGGGAGCGGGGACGGGGAGCGGGGACGGGGAGCGGGGACGGGGAGCGGGGACGGGGAGCGGGGACGGGGAGCGGGGACGGGGAGAGTGGACGGGGATTGGGGACGGGGAGTGGGGACGGGGAGAGGGGACGGGGAGTGGGGACGGTGAGTGGGGACGGTGAGTGCGGACGGGGAGAGGGGACGGGGAGAGGGGACGGGGAGAGGGGACGGTGAGTGGGGACGGGGAGTGGGGACGGTGAGTAGCTACGGGGAGTGGGGACGGGGAGTGGGGACGGGGAGTGGGGACTGTGAGAGGGGACGGGGAGAGGGGACGGGGAGAGGGGACGGGGAGAGGGGACGGGGAGAGGGGACGGGGAGTGGGGACGGGGAGAGGGGACGGGGAGAGGGGACGGGGAGTGGGGACGGTGAGAGGGGACGGTGAGAGGGGACGGTGAGAGGGGACGGTGAGAGGGGACGGGGAGTGGGAAAGGGGAGAGGGGACGGGGAGTGGGGACGGGGAGTGCGGACGGGGAGAGGGGACGGGGAGAGGGGACGGGGAGTGGGGACGGGGAGAGGGGACGGGGAGAGGGGACGGGGAGTGGGGACGGGGAGTGGGGACGGGGAGAGGGGACGGGGAGTGGGGACGGGGAGTGGGGACGGGGAGTGGGGACGGGGAGTGGGGACGGGGAGTGGGGACGGTGAGAGGGGACGGGGAGTGGGGACGGGGAGAGGGGACGGGGAGTGGGGACGGGGAGTGGGGACGGGGAGTGGGGACGGGGAGTGGGGACGGGGAGAGGGGACGGTGAGAGGGGACGGGGAGTGGGGACGGGGAGTGGGGACGGGGAGTGGGGACGGGGAGTGGGGACGGGGAGAGGGGACCGGGAGAGGGGACCGGGAGAGGGGACCGGGAGTGGGGACGGTGAGAGGGGACGGTGAGAGGGGACGGGGAGTGGGGACGGGGAGAGGGGACGATAGAGGGGACGGGGACTGGGGACGGGGAGTGGGGACGGGGAGTGGGGACGGGGAGTGGGGACGGGGAGTGGGGACGGGGAGAGGGGACGGGGAGAGGGGACGATAGAGGGGACGGCGAGTGGGGACGGGGACTGGGGACGGGGAGTGGGGACGGGGAGTGGGGACGGGGAGAGGGGACGGGGAGTGGGGACGGGGAGAGGGGACGGTGAGTGGAGAAGGGGAGTGGTGACGGGGAGAGGGGCAGTGAGTGGGGACGGGAAGTGGGGACGGGGAGTGGGGACGGGGAGTGGGGACGGGGAGTGGGGACGGGGAGTGGGGACGGGGAGTGGGGACGGGGAGAGGGGACGGAGAGAGGGGACGGTGAGATGGGACGGTGAGAGGGGACGGTGAGAGGGGACGGTGAGAGGGGACGGTGAGAGGGGACGGTGAGAGGGGACGGTGAGAGGGGACGGAGAGAGGGGACGGAGAGAGGGGACGGAGAGAGGGGACGGAGAGTGGGGACGGGGAGTGGGGACGGAGAGTGGGGACGGAGAGTGGGGACGGGGAGTGGGGACGGGGAGAGGGGACGGGGAGTGGGGACGGGTAGTGGGGACGGTGAGTGGAGACGGGGAGTGGTGACGGGGAGAGGGGACGGGGAGTGGGGACGGGGAGTGGGGACGGGGAGTGGGGACGGGGAGTGGGGACGGGGAGTGGGGACGGGGAGTGGGGACGGGGAGTGGGGACGGGGAGAGGGGACGGGGAGAGGGGACGGTGAGAGGGGACCGAGAGTGGGGACCGAGAGTGGGGACGGGGAGTGGGGACGGGGAGTGGGGACGGGGAGTGGGGACGGTGAGAGGGGACGGGGAGTGGGGACGGTGAGTGGGGACGGGGAGTGGGGACGGGGAGAGGGGACGGTGAGTGGGGACCGAGAGTGGGGACCGAGAGTGGGGACGGGGAGTGGGGACGGGGAGTGGGGACGGGGAGTGGGGACGGGGAGTGGGGACGGGGAGTGGGGACGGGGAGTGGGGACGGGGAGTGGGGACGGGGAGAGGGGACGGAGAGAGGGGACGGTGAGATGGGACGGTGAGAGGGGACGGTGAGAGGGGACGGTGAGAGGGGACGGTGAGAGGGGACGGTGAGAGGGGACGGTGAGAGGGGACGGAGAGAGGGGACGGAGAGAGGGGACGGAGAGAGGGGACGGGGAGTGGGGACGGGGAGTGGGGACGGAGAGTGGGGACGGAGAGTGGGGACGGGGAGTGGGGACGGGGAGAGGGGACGGGGAGTGGGGACGGGTAGTGGGGACGGTGAGTGGAGACGGGGAGTGGTGACGGGGAGAGGGGACGGGGAGTGGGGACGGGGAGTGGGGACGGGGAGTGGGGACGGGGAGTGGGGACGGGGAGTGGGGACGGGGAGTGGGGACGGGGAGTGGGGACGGGGAGAGGGGACGGGGAGAGGGGGACGGTGAGAGGGGACCGAGAGTGGGGACCGAGAGTGGGGACGGGGAGTGGGGACGGGGAGTGGGGACGGGGAGTGGGGACGGTGAGAGGGGACGGGGAGTGGGGACGGTGAGTGGGGACGGGGAGTGGGGACGGGGAGAGGGGACGGTGAGTGGGGACCGAGAGTGGGGACCGAGAGTGGGGACGGGGAGTGGGGACGGGGAGTGGGGACGGGGAGTGGGGACGGGGAGTGGGGACGGGGAGTGGGGACGGGGAGTGGGGACGGGGAGTGGGGACGGGGAGTGGGGACGGGGAGAGGGGACCGAGAGTGGGGACCGAGAGTGGGGACGGGGAGTGGGGACGGGGAGTGGGGACGGGGAGCGGGGACGGGGAGAGGGGACGTGGAGAGGGGACGGGGAGTGGGGACGGGGAGCGGGGACGGGGAGCGGGGACGGGGAGCGGGGACGGGGAGCGGGGAGCGGGGACGGTGAGCGGGGACGGTGAGCGGGGACGGTGAGCGGGGACGGGGAGTGGTGACGGGGAGTGGGGACCATGAGAGGGACGGAGTGTGGGGACGAGAGCGGGGACGGTGAGCGGGGACGGGGAGCGGGGACGGGGAGTGGGGACCATGAGAGGGGACGGAGTGTGGGGACGGTGAGTGGGGACGGTGAGTGGGGACGGTGAGTGGGGACGGTGAGTGGGGACGGTGAGTGGGGACGGTGAGTGGGGACGGAGCAGTGGGGACGGGGAGTGGGGACGGGGAGTGGGGACGGGGAGTGGGACGGGGAGTGGGGACGGGGAGTGGGGACGGGGAGTGGGGACGGTGAGTGGGACGAGCAGTGGGGACGAGCAGTGGGGACGAGGAGTGGGGACGGGGAGTGGGGACGGGGAGTGGGGACGGGGTGTGGGGACGGGGAGTGGGGACGGGGAGTGGGGACGGGGAGTGGGACGGGGAGTGGGGACGGGGAGTGGGGACGGGGGGTGGGGACGGTGAGTGGGGACGGTGAGTGGGGACGGGGAGTGGGGACGGGGAGTGGGGACGGGGAGCGGGGACGGGGGACGGGGAGCGGGGACGGGGAGAGGGGACGGGGAGAGGGGACGGGGAGTGGGGACGGGGAGTGGGACGGGGAGTGGGGGACGGGGAGAGGGGACGGGGAGAGGGACGGGAGAGGGGACGGTGAGTGGGGACGGTGAGTGCGGACGGGGAGAGGGGACGGGGAGACGGGACGGGAGAGGGGACGGGGAGAGGGGACGGGGAGAGGGGACGGGGAGTGGGGACGGTGAGTGGGGACGGTGAGTGGGGACGGTGAGTGCGGACGGGGAGAGGGGACGGTGAGAGGGGACGGTGAGAGGGGACGGGGAGAGGGGACGGGGAGAGGGGACGGGGAGAGGGGACGGGGAAGTGGGGACGGTGAGTGCGGACGGGGAGAGGGGACGGGGAGAGGGGACGGTGAGAGGGGACGGGGAGAGGGGACGGGGAGAGGGACGGGGAGAGGGGACGGGGAGTTGGGACGGTGAGTGCGGACGGTGAGAGGGGACGGTGAGAGGGACGGTGAGAGGGGACGGTGAGAGGGACGGAGAGAGGGGACGGTGAGAGGGGACGGTGAGAGGGGATGGTGAGTGGCTACGGTGAGTGGCTACGGTGAGTGGGGTCGGAGAGTGGGGACGGACGGTGAGTAGATACGGGAAGTGGGGACGGGGAGTGGGGACGGTGAGTAGCTACGGGGGAGTGGGGACGGGGAGTGGGACGGGGAGTGGGGACGGGGAGTGGGGACGGGGAGCGGGGGAGTGAGGAGCGGGGACGGGGCGCGGGACGGTGATAGGGGACGGGGAGTGGGGACTGTGAGAGGGGACGGGGAGAGGGGACGGTGAGAGGGGACGGGGAGAGGGGACGGGAGAGGGGACGGGGAGAGGGGACGGGGAGTGGGGACGGTGAGACGGGACGGTGAGAGGGGACGGTGAGAGGGGACGGTGAGAGGGGACGGGGAGTGGGAAAGGGGAGAGGGGACGGGGAGTGGGAAAGGGGAGAGGGGACGGGGAGAGGGGACGGGGAGAGGGGACGGGGAGTGGGGGACGGGGAGAGGGGACGGGGAGAGGGGACGGGGAGTGGGACGGGGAGTGGGGACGGGGAGTGGGGACGGGGAGAGGGGACGGGGAGTGGGGACGGGGAGTGGGGACGGGGAGTGGGGACGGGGAGTGGGGACGGGGAGAGGGGACGGGGAGTGGGGACGGGGAGTGGGGACGGGGAGTGGGGACGGGGAGTGGGGACGGGGAGTGGGGACGGGGAGAGGGGACGGGGAGAGGGGACGGGGAGTGGGGACGGTGAGAGGGGACGGGGAGTGGGGAAGGGAGGTGGGGACGGGGAGTGGGGACGGGAGAGGGGACGGGGAGTGGGGACGGGGAGTGGGACGGGGAGTGGGGACGGGGAGTGGGGACGGGGAGTGGGGACGGGGAGAGGGGACGGTGAGAGGGGACGGTGAGAGGGGACGGTGAGTGGGGACGGGGAGTGGGGACGGGGAGTGGGGACGGGGAGTGGGGACGGGGAGTGGGGACGGGGAGTGGGGACGGGGAGTGGGGACGGGGGAGAGGGGACCGGAGAGGGGACCGGGAGAGGGGACCGGGAGAGGGGACCGGGAGTGGGGACGGTGAGAGGGGACGGTGAGAGGGGACGGGGAGTGGGGACGGGGAGAGGGGGACGATAGAGGGGACGGCGAGTGGGGACGGGGAGTGTGGGACGGGGAGTGGGGACGGGGAGAGGGACGGGGAGTGGGGACGGGGAGTGGGGACGGGGAGAGGGGACGGGGAGTGGTGACGGGGAGAGGGGACAGTGAGTGGGGACGGGGAGTGGGGACGGTGAGTGGGGACGGGGAGTGGGGGACGGTGAGAGGGGACGGAGAGTGGGGACGGGGAGTGGGGCGGGAGAGGGGACGGGAGTGGGACGGGGAGTGGGGACGGGGAGATGGGGACGGTGAGGGAGGTGGAGGGGACGGGGAGTGGTGACGGGGAGAGGGAAACGGTGAGTGGGGACGGGAGTGGGGACGGGGAGTGGGGACGGGGAGTGGGGACGGGGAGTGGGGACGGGGAGTGGGGACGGGGAGTGGAGACGGGGAGTGGGGACGGGGAGTGGGGACGGGGAGTGGGGACGGGGAGTGGGGACGGGGAGTGGGGACGGGAGTGGGGACGGGGAGTGGGACGGGGAGTGGGGACGGGGAGTGGGGACGGGGAGTGGGGACGGGGAGAGGGGACGGGGAGAGGGGACGGGAGAGGGGACGGAGAGAGGGGACGGTGAGAGGGGACGGTGAGAGGGGACGGTGAGAGGGGACGGTGAGAGGGGACGGTGAGAGGGGACGGTGAGAGGGGAGGGAGAGTGGGGGACGGAGAGTGGGGACGGAGAGTGGGGACGGGGAGAGGGGACGGGGAGTGGGGACGGGGAGTGGGGACGGTGAGTGGAGACGGGGAGTGGAGACGGGGAGAGGGAACGGTGAGTGGGGACGGGGAGTGGGGACGGGGAGTGGGGACGGGGAGTGGGGACGGGGAGTGGGGACGGGGAGTGGGGACGGGGAGTGGGGACGGGGAGTGGGGACGGGGAGTGGGGACGGGGAGAGGGACGGGGAGAGGGGACGGAGAGAAGGGACGGAGAGAAGGGACGGTGAGAGGGGACGGTGAGAGTGGGACGGTGAGAGGGACGGTGAGAGGGGACGGAGAGAGGGGACGGAGAGAGGGGACGGAGAGTGGGGTCGGAGAGTGGGGACGGACGTGATTAGCTACGGGGAGTGTGGACGGGGAGTGGGGACGGGGAGTGGGGACGGTGAGTGGGGACGGTGACTGGGGCGGGAGAGTGGGGACGGGGAGTGGACGGGGAGTGGGGACGGGGAGCGGGGACGGGGAGCGGGGACGGGGAGTGGGGACGGGGAGTGGGACGGTGAGAGGGGGCGGGGAGAGGGGACGGGGAGCGGGGACCGGGAGCTGGGGACGGTGAGAGGGGACGGTGAGAGGGACGGTGAAGGGGACGGGGAGTGGGGACGGGGAGTGGGGACGGGAGCGGGGACGGGGAGCGGGGACGGGGAGCTGGGGACGGGGAGCGGGGACGGGGAGCGGGGAGCGGGGAGCGGGGACGGTGAGCGGGGACGGTGAGCGGGGACGGTGAGCGGGGACGGGGAGTGATGACGGGGAGTGGGGACCATGAGAGGGACGGAGTGTGGGGACGGAGTGTGGGGACGGTGAGTGGGGACGGTGAGTGGGGACGGTGAGTGGGGACGGTGAGTGGGGACGGTGAGTGGGGACGGTGAGTGGGGACGGTGAGGAGCTACGGGAGTGGGACGGGGAGTGGGGACGGTGAGTGGGGACGGTGAGTGGGGACGGGGAGTGGGGACGGTGAGAGGGGACCGAGAGTGGGGACGGGGAGTGGGGACGGGGAGTGGGGACGGGGAGTGGGGACGGTGGTGGTTCCTGTGAGGTGGGGACGGAGAGTGGGGACGGGGAGTGGGGACGGGAGTGGGGACGGGGAGTGGGGGACGGGGAGTGGGGACGGGGAGTGGGGACGGGGAGTGGGGACGGGGAGCGGGGACGGGGAGCGGGGACGGGGAGCGGGGACGGGGAGCGGGGACCGGGAGCGGGGGACGGTGAGAGGGACGGTGAGAGGGGACGGTGAGAGGGGACGGGGAGTGGGGACGGGGAGTGGGGACGGGGAGTGGGGACGGGGAGCGGGGACGGGGAGCGGGGACGGGGAGTGGGGACGGGGAGCGGGGAGCGGGGGAGCGGGGACGGGGAGCTGGGGACGGTGAGCGGGGACGGTGAGCGGGGACGGGGAGTGATGACGGGGAGTGGGGACCATGGAGGGACGGAGTGTGGGGACGGAGTGTGGGGACGGTGAAGTGGGGACGGTGAGTGGGGACGGTGAGTGGGGACGGTGAGTGGGACGGTGAGTGGGGACGGTGAGCGGGGACGGTGAGCGGGGACGGGGAGTGATGACGGGGAGTGGGGACCATGAGAGGGACGGAGTGTGGGGACGGAGTGTGGGGACGGTGAGTAGGGGACGGTGAGTGGGGACGGTGAGTGGGGACGGTGAGTGGGGACGGTGAGTGGGACGGTGAGTGGGACGGTGAGTAGCTACGGGGGAGTGGGGACGGGGAGTGGGGACGGTGAGTGGGGACGGTGAGTGGGGATGGGTGAGTGGGGACCGAGAGTGGGGACGGGGAGTGGGGACGGGGAGTGGGGACGGGGAGTGGGGACGGTGGTGGGGACGGGGAGTGGGGACGGGGAGTGGGGACGGGGAGTGGGGACGGGGAGTGGGGACGGGGAGTGGGGACGGGAGTGGGGACGGGGAGTGGGGACGGGGAGTGGGGAGTGGGGAGAGGGGACGGGTAGCGGGGATGGGGAGAGGGCACGGTGAGAGAGGACGGGGAGTGGGA
>NW_027141681.1:0-126573 GCF_036365525.1 Heterodontus francisci
CCCTTCCCCACACAATGAAACCCCTTCCCCACACACAGAAACCCCTTCCCCACACAGTGAAACCCTTCCCCACACACTGAAACCCCTTCCCCACACACTGAAACACATCCCCACACACTGAAACCCCTTCCCCACACACTGAAACACATCCCCACACAATGAAACCCCTTCCCCACACACAGAAACACCTTCCCCACACACTGAAACACCTTCCCCACACACTGAAACACCTTCCCCACACACTGAAATACCTTCCCCAGACACTGAAACCCCTTCCCCACACACTGAAACCCCTTCCCCACACACTGAAACCCCTTCCCCACACACTGAAACACATCCCCACACAATGAAACCCCTTCCCCACACTCTGAAGTACATCCCCACACTCTGAAACACTTTCCCCACACACTGAAACACCTTCCCCACACAATGAAACCCATTCCTCTCACAGTGAAACCCTTCCCCACACACTGAAACCCCTTCCTCACACACTGAAACTCATCCCCACACACTGAAACCCCTTCCCCACACACTGAAACCCCTTCCCCACATACCGATACCCCTTTCCCACACACTGAAACACCTTCCCCACACACTGAAACACCTTCCACACACACTGAAACCCCTTCCCCACACACTGAAACCCCTTCCGCACACAGTTAAACCCTTCCCCACACACTGAAACACCTTCCCCACACACTGAAAACTCTTCCACACACACACTTAAACACATCCCCACACACTGAAACGCCTTCCACACACACTGAATCCCCTTCCCCACACACTGAATCCCCTTCCCCCACATTGAAACCATTCCCCACACTCTGAAACCCCTTCCCCACATCCTGAAACCCCTTCCCCACACACTGAAACCCTTCCCCACACTCTGAAACCCCTTCCCCACACACTGAAACACCTTCCCCACACACTGAAACCCCTTCCCCACACACTGAAACCCCTTCCCCACACACTGAAACAGCTTCCCCACGCACTTATTCCCCTTCCACACACACTGAAACCTATCCCCACACACTGAAACCCCTTCCCCACACACTGAAAACCATCCCCAGACACTGAAACCCCTTCCCCACACACTGAAACCCCGTCCCCACACACTGATACTCCTTCCACACACACTGAATTCCATCCCCACAAACTGAAACCCATCCCCACACACTGAAACACCTTCCGCACACACTGAAACCCCTTCCGCACTCACTGAAACCCATCCCGACACACTGAAACCCATCCCCACACACTGAAACCCATCCCCACACACTGAAACACCTTCCCCACACACTGTAACTCCTTCCACACACACTGAATTCCGTCCCCACACACTGACACCCATCCCCACACACTGAAACAACTTCCCCACACACTGAAACCCCTTCCGCACACACTGAAACCCATCCCGACACACTGAAACCCATCCCCACACACTGAAACCCATCCCCACACACTGAAACACCTTCCCCGCACACTGAAACCCCTTCCGCACACACTGAACCCCATCCCCACACACTGAAACCCATCCCCACACACTGAAACCCATCCCCACACACTGAAACACCTTCCACACAAACTGAAACCCTTCCCCACCCACTGAAACACAGTCCCCACACATTGACACACATCCCCACACACTGAAACACCTTCCCCACACACCGAAACACCTTCCCCACACACTGAAACACCTTTCACACACACTGAAACACATTCCCCACACACTGAAACCACTTCCACACACTGAAACACATTACCCACACACTGAATCCCCTTCCGCACACACTACAACCCATCCCCACACACTAAAACCCATCCCCACACACTGTACCCCACCACCACTCACTGAAACCCCTTCCCCACATACTGAAAGCCATTCCCCACACACCTAAACACATCCCCACACTCTGAAACACCTTTCCCACACACTGAAACCCCTTCCGCAAACACTGAAACCCATGCCCACACACTGAAACCCATCCCCACACACTGAAACCCATCCCCGCACACTGAAACAACTTCCCCACACACTGAAACCCTTCCCCACACACTGAAACACATCCCCACACACTGAAACACATCCCCACACACAGAAACACCCTCCCCGCACACTGAAACACCTTCCCCACACACTGAAACACCTTCCCCACACACTGAAATACCTTCCCCAGACATTGAAACACCTTCCCCACACACTGAAACCCCTTCCCCACACACTGAAACCCCTTCCCCACACACTGAAACACCTTCCCCACACACTGAAACCCCTTCCCCACACACTGAAACACCTTCCCCACACACTGAAACACATCCCTACACACAGAAACCCCTTCCCCACACACTGAAACCCCTTCCGCACACACTGAAACACCTTCACCACATACTGAAACCCCTTCCCCACACACTGAAACCCCTTCCGCACACACTGAAACCCCTTCCGCACACACTGAAACACCTTTCCCACAAACTGAAACCCCTTCCCCACACACTGAAACATATCCCCACACACTGAAACCCCTTCCTCACACACTGAAACACATCCCCACACACTGAAAACTTTCCCCACACACTGAAACACCTTCCGCACACCATGAATCCCTTCCCCACAGACTGAAACCCCTTCCCCACACACTGAAACACATCCCCACACACAGAAACCCCTTCCCCAAACACTGAAACCCCTTCCGCACACAGTGAAACACCTTCCCCACATACTGAAACCCCTTCACCACACACTGAAATCTCTTCCGCACACACTGAAACCCCTTCCGCACACACTGAAACACCTTCCCCACACACTGAAACACCTTCCCCACACTCTGAAACCCCTTCCCCATACACTGAAACACCTTCCGCACACACTGAAACACCTTCCCCACACACTGAAACACATCCCCACACACTGAAACCCCTTCCCGAAACACTGCAACCCATTCCCCCCACACTGAAACCCTTGCACACACTCTGTAACCCCTTCCCCATTCACTGAAACCCATTCCCCACACACTGAAACCCTTCCCGACACTCTGAAACCCCTTCCCCAAACAGTGTAACACCTTCCCCACGCACTGAAACCCCTTCCCCACACACTGAAACCCCTTCCCCACACCCTGAACCCACTTCCCACACACTGAAACCCATCCCCACACACTGAAACCCTACCCCACACACAGAAACCCCTGCCCCACACACTGTAGCCCCTTCCGCACACACTGAAACCCATCCCCACACACTGAAACCCCGTCCCCACGCAATGTAACCCTTCCCCACACACAGAAACACTTCCCCAAACACTGAAACCCCTTCCCCACAAACTGAAACCCCTTCCCTACAGTTGAAACCCCTTCCCCACACACTAAAACCCTTCCCCACACACTGAAACCCCTTCACCACACACTGAAACCCCTTCCCCACACACTGAAACACCTTCCCCACACACTGAAACCCCTTCCGCACACACTGAAACCCCTTCCCTCCACACTGAAACACCTTCCGCACCCAATGAAACACCTTCCCCACACAATGAAACACCTTCCCCACACACTGAATCCCCTTCCCCACATACTGAAACCCCTTCCGCACACAATGACACACCTTCCCCACACACAGAAACCCCTTCCCCACACACTGAAACACCTTGCGCACACACTGAAACCCCTTCCACACACACTGAAACCCTTTTCACACACACTGAAACCCCTTCCGCACACACTGAAACATCTTCCCCACACACTGAAACCACTTCCCCACACACTAAAACCCCTTCCGCACACAGTGAAACCCTTCCCAACACACTGAAGCACCTTGCCCACACACTGAAACACATCCCCACACACTGAAACCCCTTCCCCACACACTGAAACACATCCCCACACACTGAAACCCCTTCCCCACACACTGAAATCCCTTCCCCACACACTGAAACCCCTTCCCTACACACTGAAACACCTTCCACACCCAATGAAACACCTTCCCCACACAATGAAACATCTTCCCCACACACTGAATCCCCTTCCCCACACACTGAAACCCCTTCCGCACACAATGAAACACCTTCCCCACACACTGAAACACCTTCCGCACACACTGAAACCCCTTCCCCACACACTGAAACCACTTCCGCATACACTGAAACATCTTCCCAACAGAATGAAGCACCTTGCCCACACACTGAAACACATCCCCACACACTGAAACCCCTTCCCCACACACTGAAACACATCCCCACACACTGAAACCCCTTCCCCACACACTGAAACACATCCCCACACACTGAAAATCTTCCCCACACACTGAAACACCTTCCGCATACCTTGAATCCCTTCCCCACACACTGAAACACCTTCCCCACACACTGAAACACATCCCTACACACAGAAACCCCTTCCCCAAACACTGAAACCCCTTCCGCACACACTGAAACACCTTCACCACAAACTGAAACCCCTTCCCCACACACTGAAACCCCTTCCGCACACACTGAAACCCCTTCCGCACACACTGAAACACCTTTCCCACAAACTGAAACACCTTCCCCACACTCTGAAACCCCTTCCGCACACACTGAAACATCTTCTGCACACACTGAAACACCTTCCCCACACACTGAAACACATCCCCACACACTGAAACCCCTTCCCCACACACTGAAGACATTCCCCCCACACTGAACCCCTTCCTCACACTCTGAAACCCCTTCCGCACACACTGAAACCATTTCCCCACACACTGATACCCCTTCCCCACACACTGAAACCCTTCCCCACTCACTGAAACCCATTCCCCACATAGTGAAACCCCTTCCCCACACACTGAAACACCTTCCCCACACACTGAAACCCCTTCCGCACACAGTTAAACAATTCCCCACATACTGAAACCCCTTCCCCACACACTGAAATCCCTTCCCCACACACTGAAACCCCTTCCCTACACACTGAAACACCTTCCACACCCAATGAAACACCTTCCCCACACAATGAAACATCTTCCCCACACACTGAATCCCCTTCCCCACATACTGAAACCCCTTCCGCACACAATGAAACACCTTCCCCACACACTGAAACACCTTCCGCACACACTGAAACCCCTTCCCCACACACTGAAACCACTTCCGCATACACTGAAACATCTTCCCCACACACTGAAACCACTTCCCCACACACTGAAACCCCTTCCGCACACTGTGAAACGCTTCCCAACACACTGAAGCACCTTTCCCACACACTGAAACACATCCCCACACACTGACACCCCTTCCCCACACACTGAAACACATCCCCACACACTGAAACGCCTTCCCCACACACTGAAACACATCCCCACACTCTGAAAAGCTTCCCCACACACTGAAACACCTTCCGCATACCTTGAATCCCTTCCCCACACACTGAAACACCTTCCCCACACACTGAAACACATCCCTACACACAGAAACCCCTTCCCCACACACTGAAACCCCTTCCGCACACACTGAAACACCTTCACCACATACTGAAACCCCTTCCCCACACACTGAAACCCCTTCCACACACACTGAAACCCCTTCCGCACACACTGAAACACCTTTCCCACAAACTGAAACACCTTCCCCACACTCTGAAACCCCTTCGCCACACACTGAAACACATCCCCACACACTGAAACCCCTTCCTCACACACTGAAACACATCCCCACACACTGAAAACTTTCCCCACACACTGAAACACCTTCCGCACACCATGAATCCCTTCCCCACAGACTGAAACCCCTTCCCCACACACTGAAACACATCCCCACACACAGAAACCCCTTCCCCAAACACTGAAACCCCTTCCGCACACACTGAAACACCTTCCCCACATACTGAAACCCCTTCACCACACACTGAAATCTCTTCCGCACACACTGAAACCCCTTCCGCACACACTGAAACACCTTCCCCACACACTGAAACACCTTCCCCACACTCTGAAACCCCTTCCCCATACACTGAAACACCTTCTGCACACACTGAAACACCTTCCCCACACACGGAAACACATCCCCACACACTGAAACCCCTTCCCGAAACACTGAAACCCATTCCCCCCACACTGAAACCCTTCCCCACACTCTGTAACCCCTTCCCCATTCACTGAAACCCATTCCCCACACACTGAAACCCATCCCGACACTCTGAAACCCCTTCCCCACACAGTGTAACACCTTCCCCACACACTGAAACCCCTTCCCCACACACTGAAACCCCTTCCCCACACCCTGAAACCACTTCCCACACACTGAAACCCATCCCCACACACTGAAACCTACCCCACACACAGAAACCCCTGCCCCACACACTGAAACCCCTTCCCCACACAATGAAACACATCCCCACACTCTGAAACACCTTCCCCACACACTGTAGCCCCTTCCGCACACACTGAAACCCATCCCCACACACTGAAACCCCGTCCCCACGCAATGTAACCCTTCCCCACACACAGAAACATTTCCCCAAACACTGAAACCCCTTCCCCACAAACTGAAACCCCTTCCCTACAGTTGAAACCCCTTCCCCACACACTAAAACCCTTCCCCACACACTGAAACCCCTTCACCACACACTGAAACCCCTTCCCCACACACTGAAACACCTTCCCCACACACTGAAACCCCTTCCACAAACAGTTAAACAATTCCCCACATACTGAAACCCCTTCCCCACACACTGAAACCCCTTCCGCACACACTGAAACCCCTTCCCTCCACACTGAAACACCTTCCGCACCCAATGAAACACCTTCCCCACACAATGAAACACCTTCCCCACACACTGAATCCCCTTCCCCACATACTGAAACCCCTTCCGCACACAATGACACACCTTCCCCACACACAGAAACCCCTTCCCCACACAATGAAACACCTTCCGCACACACTGAAACCCCTTCCCCACACACTGAAACCCTTTTCCCACACACTGAAACCCCTTCCGCACACACTGAAACATCTTCCCCACACACTGAAACCACTTCCCCACACACTAAAACCCCTTCCGCACACAGTGAAACCTTTCCCAACACACTGAAGCACCTTGCCCACACACTGAAACACATCCCCACACACTGAAACCCCTTCCCCACACACTGAAACACATCCCCACACACTGAAACCCCTTCCCCACACACTGAAACACATCCCCACACACTGAAAATCTTCCCCACACACTGAAACACCTTCCGCATACCTTGAATCCCTTCCCCACACACTGAAACACCGTCCCCACACACTGAAACACATCCCTACACACAGAAACCCCTTCCCCAAACACTGAAACCCCTTCCGCACACACTGAAACACCTTCACCACAAACTGAAACCCCTTCCCCACACACTGAAACCCCTTCCGCATACACTGAAACCCCTTCCGCACACACTGAAACACCTTTCCCACAAACTGAAACACATCCCCACACTCTGAAACCCCTTCCGCACACACTGAAACATCTTCTGCACACACTGAAACACCTTCCCCACACACTGAAACACATCCCCACACACCGAAACCCCTTCCCCACACACTGAAGACATTCCCCCCACACTGAACCCCTTCCCCACACTCTGAAACCCCTTCCGCACACACTGAAACCACTTCCCCACACACTGATACCCCTTCCCCACACACTGAAACCCCTTCCGCACACAGTTAAACAATTCCCCACATACTGTAACCCCTTCCCCACACACTGAAATCCCTTCCCCACACACTGAAACCCCTTCCCTACACACTGAAACACCTTCCACACCCAATGAAACACCTTCCCCACACAATGACACATCTTCCCCACACACTGAATCCCCTTCCCCACATACTGAAACCCCTTCCTCACACAATGAAACACCTTCCCCACACACTGAAACACCTTCCGCACACACTGAAACCCCCTTCCCCACACACTGAAACAACAACCGCATACACTGAAACATCTTCCCCACACACTGAAACCACTTCCCCACACACTGAAACCCCTTCCGCACACAGTGAAACCCTTCCCAACACACTGAAGCACCTTTCCCACACACTGAAACACATCCCCACACACTGATAATCCTTCCCCACTCACTGAAACACATCCCCACACACTGAAACGCCTTCCCCACACACTGAAACACATCCCCACACACTGAAAAGCTTCCCCACACACTGAAACACCTTCCGCATACCTTGAATCCCTTCCCCACACACTGAAACACCTTCCCCACACACTGAAACACATCCCTACACACAGAAACCCCTTCCCCACACACTGAAACCCCTTCCGCACACACTGAAACACCTTCACCACATACTGAAACCCCTTCCCCACACACTGAAACCCCTTCCGCACACACTGAAACCCCTTCCGCACACACTGAAACACCTTTCCCACAAACTGAAACACCTTGCCCACACTCTGAAACCCCTTCCCCACACACTGAAACACATCCCCACACACTGAAACCCCTTCCTCACACACTGAAACACATCCCCACACACTGAAAACTTTCCCCACACACTGAAACACCTTCCGCACACCATGAATCCCTTCCCCACAGACTGAAACTCCTTAACCACACACTAAAACACATCCCCACACACAGAAACCCCTTCCCCAAACACTGAAACCCTTTCCGCACACACTGAAACACCTTCCCCACATACTGAAACCCCTTCACCACACACTGAAATCTCTTCCGCACACAGTGAAACCCCTTCCGCTCACACTCTGAAACACCTTCCCCACACACTGAAACACCTTCCCCACACTCTGAAACCCCTTCCCCATACACTGAAAAACCTTCCGCACACACTGAAACACCTTCCCCACACACTGAAACACATCCCCACACACTGAAACCCCTTCCCGAAACACTGAAACCCATTCCCCCCACACTGAAACCCTTCCCCACACTCTGTAACCCCTTCCCCATTCACTGAAACCCATTCCCCACACACTGAAACCCATCCCGACACTCTGAAACCCCTTTCCCACACAGTGTAACACCTTCCCCACACACTGAAACCCCTTCCCCAAACACTGAAACCCCTTCCCCACACCCTGAAACCACTTCCCACACACTGAAACCCATCCCCACACTCTGAAACCCTACCCCACACGCAGAAACCCCTGCCAAACACACTGAAACCCCTTCCCCACACAATGAAACACATCCCCACACTCTGAAACACCTTCCCCACACACTGTAGCCCCTTCCGCACACACTGAAACCCATCCCCACACACTGAAACCCCGTCCCCACGCAATGTAACCCTTCCCCACACACACAAACACTTCCCCAAACACTGAAACCCCTTCCCCACAAACTGAAACCCCTTCCCTACAGTTGAAACCCCTTCCCCACACACTAAAACCCTTCCCCACACACTGAAACCCCTTCACCACACACTGAAACCCCTTCCCCACACACTGAAACACCTTCCCCACACACTGAAACCCCTTCCGCAAACAGTTAAACAATTCCCCACATACTGAAACCCCTTCCCCACACACTGAAACCCCTTCCGCACACACTGAAACCCCTTCCCTCCACACTGAAACACCTTCCGCACCCAATGAAACACCTTCCCCACACAATGAAACACCTTCCCCACACACTGAATCCCCTTCCCCACATACTGAAACCCCTTCCGCACACAATGACACACCTTCCCCACACACAGAAACCCCTTCCCCACACAATGAAACACCTTCCGCACACACTGAAACCCCTTCCCCACACACTGAAACCCTTTTCCCACACACTGAAACCCCTTCCGCACACACTGAAACATCTTCCCCACACACTGAAACCACTTCCCCACACACTAAAACCCCTTCCGCACACAGTGAAACCCTTCCCAACACACTGAAGCACCTTGCCCACACACTGAAACACATCCCCACACACTGAAACCCCTTCCCCACACACTGAAACACATCCCCACACACTGAAACCCCTTCCCCACACACTGAAACACATCCCCACACACTGAAAATCTTCCCCACACACTGAAACACCTTCCGCATACCTTGAATCCCTTCCCCACACACTGAAACACCTACCCCACACACTGAAACACATCCCTACACACAGAAACCCCTTCCCCAAACACTGAAACCCCTTCCGCACACACTGAAACACCTTCACCACAAACTGAAACCCCTTCCCCACACACTGAAACCCCTTCCGCACACACTGAAACCCTTCCCCACACTCTGTAACCCCTTCCCCATTCACTGAAACCCATTCCCCACACACTGAAACCCATCCCGACACTCTGAAACCCCTTCCCCACACAGTGTAACACCTTCCCCACACACTGAAACCCCTTCCCCACACACTGAAACCCCTTCCCCACACCCTGAAACCACTTCCCACACACTGAAACCCATCCCCACACACTGAAACCTACCCCACACACAGAAACCCCTGCCCCACACACTGAAACCCCTTCCCCACACAATGAAACACATCCCCACACTCTGAAACACCTTCCCCACACACTGTAGCCCCTTCCGCACACACTGAAACCCATCCCCACACACTGAAACCCCGTCCCCACGCAATGTAACCCTTCCCCACACACAGAAACATTTCCCCAAACACTGAAACCCCTTCCCCACAAACTGAAACCCCTTCCCTACAGTTGAAACCCCTTCCCCACACACTAAAACCCTTCCCCACACACTGAAACCCCTTCACCACACACTGAAACCCCTTCCCCACACACTGAAACACCTTCCCCACACACTGAAACCCCTTCCGCAAACAGTTAAACAATTCCCCACATACTGAAACCCCTTCCCCACACACTGAAACCCCTTCCGCACACACTGAAACCCCTTCCCTCCACACTGAAACACCTTCCGCACCCAATGAAACACCTTCCCCACACAATGAAACACCTTCCCCACACACTGAATCCCCTTCCCCACATACTGAAACCCCTTCCGCACACAATGACACACCTTCCCCACACACAGAAACCCCTTCCCCACACAATGAAACACCTTCCGCACACACTGAAACCCCTTCCCCACACACTGAAACCCTTTTCCCACACACTGAAACCCCTTCCGCACACACTGAAACATCTTCCCCACACACTGAAACCACTTCCCCACACACTAAAACCCCTTCCGCACACAGTGAAACCTTTCCCAACACACTGAAGCACCTTGCCCACACACTGAAACACATCCCCACACACTGAAACCCCTTCCCCACACACTGAAACACATCCCCACACACTGAAACCCCTTCCCCACACACTGAAACACATCCCCACACACTGAAAATCTTCCCCACACACTGAAACACCTTCCGCATACCTTGAATCCCTTCCCCACACACTGAAACACCGTCCCCACACACTGAAACACATCCCTACACACAGAAACCCCTTCCCCAAACACTGAAACCCCTTCCGCACACACTGAAACACCTTCACCACAAACTGAAACCCCTTCCCCACACACTGAAACCCCTTCCGCATACACTGAAACCCCTTCCGCACACACTGAAACACCTTTCCCACAAACTGAAACACCTTCCCCACACTCTGAAACCCCTTCCGCACACACTGAAACATCTTCTGCACACACTGAAACACCTTCCCCACACACTGAAACACATCCCCACACACCGAAACCCCTTCCCCACACACTGAAGACATTCCCCCCACACTGAACCCCTTCCCCACACTCTGAAACCCCTTCCGCACACACTGAAACCACTTCCCCACACACTGATACCCCTTCCTCGCACACTGAAACCCCTTCCGCACACAGTTAAACAATTCCCCACATACTGTAACCCCTTCCCCACACACTGAAATCCCTTCCCCACACACTGAAACCCCTTCCCTACACACTGAAACACCTTCCACACCCAATGAAACACCTTCCCCACACAATGACACATCTTCCCCACACACTGAATCCCCTTCCCCACATACTGAAACCCCTTCCTCACACAATGAAACACCTTCCCCACACACTGAAACACCTTCCGCACACACTGAAACCCCCTTCCCCACACACTGAAACAACAACCGCATACACTGAAACATCTTCCCCACACACTGAAACCACTTCCCCACACACTGAAACCCCTTCCGCACACAGTGAAACCCTTCCCAACACACTGAAGCACCTTTCCCACACACTGAAACACATCCCCACACACTGATAATCCTTCCCCACACACTGAAACACATCCCCACACACTGAAACGCCTTCCCCACACACTGAAACACATCCCCACACACTGAAAAGCTTCCCCACACACTGAAACACCTTCCGCATACCTTGAATCCCTTCCCCACACACTGAAACACCTTCCCCACACACTGAAACACATCCCTACACACAGAAACCCCTTCCCCACACACTGAAACCCATTCCGCACACACTGAAACACCTTCACCACATACTGAAACCCCTTCCCCACACACTGAAACCCCTTCCGCACACACTGAAACCCCTTCCGCACACACTGAAACACCTTTCCCACAAACTGAAACACCTTCCCCACACCCTGAAACCCCTTCCCCACACACTGAAACACATCCCCACACACTGAAACCCCTTCCTCACACACTGAAACACATCCCCACACACTGAAAACTTTCCCCACACACTGAAACACCTTCCGCACACCATGAATCCCTTCCCCACAGACTGAAACTCCTTAACCACACACTGAAACACATCCCCACACACAGAAACCCCTTCCCCAAACACTGAAACCCTTTCCGCACACACTGAAACACCTTCCCCACATACTGAAACCCCTTCACCACACACTGAAATCTCTTCCGCACACAGTGAAACCCCTTCCGCTCACACTCTGAAACACCTTCCCCACACACTGAAACACCTTCCCCACACTCTGAAACCCCTTCCCCATACACTGAAAAACCTTCCGCACACACTGAAACACCTTCCCCACACACTGAAACACATCCCCACACACTGAAACCCCTTCCCGAAACACTGAAACCCATTCCCCCCACACTGAAACCCTTCCCCACACTCTGTAACCCCTTCCCCATTCACTGAAACCCATTCCCCACACACTGAAACCCATCCCGACACTCTGAAACCCCTTCCCCACACAGTGTAACACCTTCCCCACACACTGAAACCCCTTCCCCAAACACTGAAACCCCTTCCCCACACCCTGAAACCACTTCCCACACACTGAAACCCATCCCCACACACTGAAACCCTACCCCACACGCAGAAACCCCTGCCAAACACACTGAAACCCCTTCCCCACACAATGAAACACATCCCCACACTCTGAAACACCTTCCCCACACACGGTAGCCCCTTCCGCACACACTGAAACCCATCCCCACACACTGAAACCCCGTCCCCACGCAATGTAACCCTTCCCCACACACACAAACACTTCCCCAAACACTGAAACCCCTTCCCCACAAACTGAAACCCCTTCCCTACAGTTGAAAACCCTTCCCCACACACTAAAACCCTTCCCCACACACTGAAACCCCTTCACCACACACTGAAACCCCTTCCCCACACACTGAAACACCTTCCCCACACACTGAAACCCCTTCCGCAAACAGTTAAACAATTCCCCACATACTGAAACCCCTTCCCCACACACTGAAACCCCTTCCGCACACACTGAAACCCCTTCCCTCCACACTGAAACACCTTCCGCACCCAATGAAACACCTTCCCCACACAATGAAACACCTTCCCCACACACTGAATCCCCTTCCCCACATACTGAAACCCCTTCCGCACACAATGACACACCTTCCCCACACACAGAAACCCCTTCCCCACACAATGAAACACCTTCCGCACACACTGAAACCCCTTCCCCACACACTGAAACCCTTTTCCCACACACTGAAACCCCTTCCGCACACACTGAAACATCTTCCCCACACACTGAAACCACTTCCCCACACACTAAAACCCCTTCCGCACACAGTGAAACCCTTCCCAACACACTGAAGCACCTTGCCCACACACTGAAACACATCCCCACACACTGAAACCCCTTCCCCACACACTGAAACACATCCCCACACACTGAAACCCCTTCCCCACACACTGAAACACATCCCCACACACTGAAAATCTTCCCCACACACTGAAACACCTTCCGCATACCTTGAATCCCTTCCCCACACACTGAAACACCTACCCCACACACTGAAACACATCCCTACACACAGAAACCCCTTCCCCAAACACTGAAACCCCTTCCGCACACACTGAAACACCTTCACCACAAACTGAAACCCCTTCCCCACACACTGAAACCCCTTCCGCACACACTGAAACCCCTTCCGCACACACTGAAACACCTTTCCCACACACTGAAACCCCTTCCGCACACACTGAAACATCTTCTGCACACACTGAAACACCTTCCCCACACACTGAAACACATCCCCACACACTGAAACCCCTTCCCCACACACTGACGACATTCTCCCCACACTGAACCCCTTCCCCACACTCTGAAACCCCTTCCGCACACACTGAAACCACTTCCGCACACGCTGAAACCACTTACCCACACACTGAAACCCATCCCGACACTCTGAAACCCCTTCCCCACACAGTGAAACCCCTTCCCCACACAGTGAAACACCTTCCCCACACACTGAAACACATCCCCACACACTGCAACCCATCCCCACACACTGAAACACCTTCCCCACACACTGAAACACCTTCCCCACACACTGAAACACATCCCCATATTCTGAAACATCTTCCCCACACACTGTAACCACTTCCGCACACACTGAAACCCATCCCCACACACTGAAACCCATCCCCACACACTGAAACTCATTCCCCACACACTGAAGCCCTTCCCCACACACTGAAACACATCCCCATACAATGAAGCACATCCCCACGCACTGAAACACCTTCCCCACACACTGAAACCCCTTCCCCACACACTGCAACAGCTTCCCCACACACTGAAACACCTTTCCCACACACTGTAACACCTTCCGCACACACTGAAGCCCATCCCCACACACTGAAACCCATGCCAACACACTGAAACACCTTCCCCACACGCTGAAACAACTTCCCCACACACTGAAACCCCTTCCGCAGACAATGAAACCCATCCGCACAAACTGAAACCCATCCACACACACTGAAACCCCTTCCCCACACACTGAAACCCCTTCCCTACACACTGAAACACTTCCCCACACACTGAAACACATTCCCCACACACTGAAAGCCCTTCTGCACACACTGAAACACCATCCCCACACACTGAAACCCATCCCCACACACTGAAACCCATCCCCACACACTGAAACACATTCACCACAGACTGAAACCCTTCCCCACACACTGAAACACATCCCCACACACTGAAAAACATCTCCACACACTGATACACCTCCCCCACACACTGAAACCCCTTCCCCACACACACTGAAACACCTTCCCCACACACTGAAACAACTACCCCACACAGTGGATCTCTTCCCCACACACTGAAACCCCTTCCCCACACACTGAAACAGCTTCCCCACACACTGAAACCCCTTCCCCACACACACTGAAACACCTTCTCCACACACTGAAACCCCTTCCCCACACACTGAAACCACTTCCCACACACTGAAACCCATCCCCACACACTGAAACCCTACCCCACACACAGAAACCCCTGCCCCACACACTGAAACCCCTTCCCCACACAATGAAACACATCCCCACACTCTGAAACACCTTCCCCACACACTGTAACCCCTTCCGCACACACTGAAACCCATCCCCACACACTGAAACCCCGTCCCCACGCAATGTAACCCTTCCCCACACACAGAAACACTTCCCCAAACACTGAAACCCCTTCCCCACAAACTGAAACCCCTTCCCTACAAACTGAAACCCCTTCCCCACACACTAAAACACTTCCACACACACTGAAACACCTTCACCACACACTGAAACCCCTTCCGCACACACTGAAACACCTTCCCCACACACTGAAACCCCTTCCGCACACAGTTAAACAATTCCCCACATACTGAAACCCCTTCCCCACACTCTGAAACCCCTTCCGCACACACTGAAACCCCTTCCCTACAAACTGAAACACCTTCCGCACCCAATGAAACACCTTCCCCACACAATGAAACACCTTCCCCACACACTGAATCGCCTTCCCCACATACTGAAACCCCTTCCGCACACAATGACACACCTTCCCCACACACAGAAACCCCTTCCCCACACACTGAAACACCTTCCGCACACACTGAAAACTCTTCCCCACACACTGAAACCCTTTTCCCACACACTGAAACCCCTTCTGCACACACTGAAACATCTTCCCCACACACTGAAACCACTTCCCCACACACTAAAACCCCTTCCACACACAGTGAAACCCTTCCCAACACACTGAAGCACCTTGCCCACACACTGAAACACATCCCCACACACTGAAACCCCTTCCCCACACACTGAAACACATCCCCACACACTGAAACCCCTTCCCCACACACTGAAACACATCCCCACACACTGAAAATCTTCCCCACACACTGAAACACCTTCCGCATACCTTGAATCCCTTCCCCACACACTGAAACACCTTCCCCACACACTGAAACACATCCCTACACACAAAAACCCCTTCCCCACACACTGAAACCCCTTCCGCACACACTGAAACCCCTTCCCCACACACTGAAACACTTCCCCACACACTGAAACACCTTCCCCACACACTGAATGCCCTTCCGCACACACTGAAACACCTTCCCCACACACTGAAACCCATCCCCACACCCTGAAACCTATCCCCACACACTGAAACACATTCGCCACACACTGAAACACTTCCCCACACTCTGAAACACATCCCCAAACACTGAAAAACATCTCCACACACTGATACACCTCCCCCACACACTGAAACCCCTTCCCCACACACACTGAAACACCTTCCCCACACACTGAAACAACTTCCGCACACACGGGATCTCTTCCCCACACATTGAAACCCCTTCCACACACACTGAAACAGCTTCCCCACACACTGAAACCCCATCCGCACACACACTGAAACACCTTCTCCACACACTGAAACCCCTTGCCCACACACTGGATCACTTCCCCACACACTGAAACCCCTTCCCCACACACTGAAACACCTTTTCCACAGACTGAAACCCCTTCCGCACACACTGAAACACCTTCCCCACACACTGAAACCCTTCCCCACACACTGGAACCCCTTCCCCACACACTGAAAACCTTTCCCACACACTGCAACCCCTTCCCCACTGACTGAAACACCTTCCCCACACACTGAAAATACTTCCCCACACACTGAAACACCTTCCTCACACACACTGAAAACCCTTCCCCACATTCTGAGACACCTTCCCCATACACTGAAACACCTTCCCCATACACTGAAACACCTTGCCAACACACTGAAACCCCTTCCGCACACACTGAAACACCTTTCCCACACACTGAAACCCTGCACCACACACTGAAACACTTCGCCGCACACTGAAACACGTTCCCCACACTCTGAAACCCCTTCCCCACACACTGAAACCCCTTCGCCACACACTGAAACACATCCCCACACTCTGAAACACCATCCCCACACACTGAAATCCCTTCCCCACACACTGAAACCCCTTCCCCACACACTGAAACCCCTTCCCCAAAGACTGAATCACCTTCCCCACACACTGTAACCCCTTCTGCACACAATGAAACACCTTCCCCACACACTGAAACACATCCCTACACACAGTAACCCCTTCCCCACACACTGAAACCCCTTCCGCACACACTGAAACACCTTCACCACATACTGAAACCCCTTCCCCACACACTGAAACCCCTTCCGCACACACTGAAACCCCTTCCGCACACACTGAAACACCTTTCCCACACACTGAAACACCTTCCCGACACTCTGAAACCCCTTCCCCACACACTGAAACATCTTCCGCACACACTGAAACACTTCCCCACACACTGAAACACATCCCCACACACTGAAACTCCTTCCCCACACACTGAAGACCTTCCCCCCACACTGAATCCCTTCCCCACACTCTGAAACCCCTTCCGCACACACTGAAACCACTTCCCTACACACTGAAACCCATCCCGACACTCTGAAACCCCTTCCCCACACAGTGAAACACCTTCCCCACACACTGAAAAACATCCCCACACACTGCAACCCATCCCCACACACTGAATCCCCTTCCCCACACACTGAAACCCCTTCCCCACACACTGAAACACATCCCCACACTCTGAAACACCTTCCCCACACACTGTAACCCCTTCTGCACACACTGAAACCCATCCCCACACACTGAAACCCATCCCCACACACTGAAACTCCTTCCCCACACACTGAAGCCCTTCCCCACACACTGAAACACATCCCCACACACTGAAGCACATCCCCACGCACTGAAACACCTTCCCCACACACTGAAACCCCTTCCCCACACACTGCAACAGCTTCCCCACACACTGAAACACTTCCCCACACACTGAAACACCTTCCCCACACACTGAAAGCCCTTCCACACACACTGAAACCCATGCCCACACAGTGAAACACCTTCCCCACACACTGAAACACTTCCCCACACACTGAAACACCTTCCCCACACACTGAAAGCCCTTCCCCACACACTGAAACACTTCCCCACACACTGAAACACCTTCCCCACACACTGAAAGCCCTTCCACACAGACTGAAACCCATCCCCACACACTGAAACCCATCCCCACACAGTGAAACCCATCCCCACACACTGAAACACATTCACCACACACTGAAACCCTTCCCCACACACTGAAACACATCCCCACACACTGAAAAACATCTCCACACACTGACACACCTCCCCCACACACTGAAACCCCTTCCCCACACACACTGAAACACCTTCCCCACACACTGAAACAACTACCCCATACACTGAAATACCATCCCCACTCACTGAAACCGCTTTCCCACACACTGAAACCCCTTCCCCACACAGTGGATCACTTCCCCACACACTGAAACCCCTTCCCCACACACTGAAACAGCTTCCCCACACACTGAAACCCCTTCCCCACACACTGAAACACCTTCCGCACACACTGAGGCACCTTCCCCACACACTGAAACACCTTTTCCACACACTGAAACCCCTTCCGCACACACTGAAACACCTTCCCCACACACTGAAACCCTTCCCCACTCACTGAAACCCCTTCCCCACACACTGAAACCCTTCCACACACACTGAAACCCCTTCCCCACTGACTGAAACACCTTCCCCACACACTGAAAAAACTTCCCCACACACTGAAACACCTTCCTCACACACACTGAAACCCCTTCCCCACATTCTGAGACACCTTCCCCATGCACTGAAACACCTTCCCCATACACTGAAACAACTTGCCAACACACTGAAACCCCTTCTGCACACACTGAAACACCTTCCCCACACACTGAAACACTTCGCCGCACACTGAAACACGTTCCCCACACACTGAAACCCCTTCCCCACACACTGAAACTCCTTCGCCACACTCTGAAACACATTCCCCACACACTGAAACCCCATCCCCACACAGTGAAACACATCCCCACACACTGAAACACATTCCCCACACACTGAAACCCCTTCCCCACAGACTGAAACCCTTTCCCATACACTGAAACCCTTTCACCACACACTGAAACACCTCCCCCACACACAGAAACACCTTCCTCACACACTGAAACCCCTTCCCCACACACTGAAACCACTTCCGCACACAATGAAACACCTTCCTCCCACACTGAAACCCCTTCCCCACACACTGGAACACCTTCCGCACACACTGAAACCACTTCCGCACACACTGAAACACCTTCACCACATACTGAAACCCCTTCCCCACACACTGAAACCCCTTCCGCACACACTGAAACCCCTCCGCACACACTGAAACACCTTTCCCACACATTGAAACACCTTCCCCACACTCTGAAACCCCTTCCCCACACTCTGAAACCCCATCCCCACACACTGAAACATCTTTAGCATACACTGAAACACCTTCCCCACACACTGAAACACATCCCCACACACTGAAACATCTTCCGCACACACTGAAACACCTTCCACACACACTGAAACACATCCCCACACACTGAAACCCCTTCCCCACACACTGAAGACATTCCCCCCACACTGAACCCCTTCCCCACACTCTGAAACCCCTTCCGCACACAATGAAACCACTTCCCCACACACTGAAACCCATCCTAGCACTCTGAAACCCCTTCCCCACACAGTGAAACACCTTCCCCACACACTGAAACACATCCCCACACACTGCAACCCATCCCCACACACTGAAACCCCTTCCCCACACACTGAAACCCCTTCCCCACACACTGAAACACACCCCACACTCTGAAACACCTTCCCCACACACTGTAACCCCTTCCGCACACACTGAAACCCATCCCCACACACTGAAACCCATCCCCACACACTGAAACTCCTTCCCCACACACTGAAGCCCTTCCCCACACACTGAAACACATCCCCACACACTTAAGCACATCCCCACGCACTGAAACACCTTCCCCACACACTGAAACCCCTTCCCCACACACTGCAACAGCTTCCCCACACACTGAAACACCTTTCCCACACACTGTAACACCTTCCGCACACACTGAAGCCCATCCCCACACACTGAAACCCATGCCCACACACTGAAACACCTTCCCCACACTCTGAAACAACTTCCCCACACACTGAAACCCCTTCCACACACAATAAAACCCATCCGCACAAACTGAAACCCATCCACACACACTGAAACCCCTTCCCCACACACTGAAACCGCTTCCCCACACACTGAAACACTTCCCCACACACTGAAACACCTTCCCCACACACTGAAAGCCCTTCCACACACACTGAAACCCATCCCCACACACTGAAACCCATCCCCACACACTGAAACCCATCCCCACACACTGATACACATTCACCACACACTGAAACCCTTCCCCACACACTGAAAAACATCTCCACACACTGACACACCTCCCCCACACACTGAAACCCCTTCCCCACACACACTGAAACACCTTCCCCACACTCTGAAACAACTACCCCACACACTGAAATACCATCCCCACTCACGGAAACCGCTTTCCCACACACTGAAACCCCTTCCCCACACACTGGATCACTTCCCCACACACTGAAACCCCTTCCCCACACACTGAAACAGCTTCCCCACACACTGAAACCCCTTCCCCACACACTGAAACACCTTCCGCACACACTGAGACACCTTCCCCACACACTGAAACACCTTTTCCACACACTGAAACCCCTTCTGCACACACTGAAACACCTTCCCCACACACTGGAACCCTTCCCCACACACTGAAACCCCTTCACCACACACTGAAACCCTTCCCCACACACAGAAACCCCTTCCCCTCTGACTGAAACACCTTCCCCACATTCTGAGACACCTTCCCCATTCACTGGAACACATTCCCCATACACTGAAACACCTTGCCAACACACTGAAACCCCTTCCGCACACACTGAAACACCTATCCCATACACTGAATCCCTCCACCACACACTGAAACACTTCGCCGCACACTGAAACACGTTCCCCACACACTGAAACCCCTTCCCCTCACACTGAAACCCCTTCGCCACACACTGAAACACATTCCCCACACACTGAAACCCCATCCCCACACAGTGAAACACATTCCCACACACTGAAGCACATTCCCCACACACTGAAACCCCTTCCCCACGGACTGAAAACCTTTCCCAAACACTGAAACCCTTTCACCACACACTGAAACAGCTCCCCCACACACAGAAACCCCTTCCCCTCACACTGAAACACCTTCCCCACACACTGAAACCCCTTCCACACACACTGAAACACCTGCCCCACACACTGAAACCCTTTCCTCACACAGTGAAACCCTTCCCCACACACTGAAACCCCTTCCCCACACACTGAAGCACATCGCCACACGCTGAAACCCCTTCCCCACTCACTGAAACACATCCCTACACACTGAAACCCCTTCCACACACACTGAAACACCTTCCGCACATAGAGAAACAATTCCGCACACACTGAAACACTTCCACGCACACTGAAACCCCTTCCGCACACACTTCAACCCCGTACCCACACACTGTAATCCTTCCCCACACACTGAAACACTTCCCCACACACTGAAACCCCTTCCCCACACACTGAAACCCCTTCCCCACACAATGCAATCCCTTCCCCACACACTGAAACACTTCCCCAAACACTGAAACCCCTTCCCCACACACTCAAACCCCTTCCCCACACACTGAAACCCATCCCGACACTCTGAAACCCCTTCCCCACACAGTGAAACAGCTTCCCCATACACTGAAACACATCCCCACACACTGAAACCCATCCCCACACACTGAAACCCCTTCCCCACACACTGAAACCCCTTCCCCACACACTGAAACACATCCCCACACTCTGAAACACCTTCCACATACACTGTAACCCCTTCCGCACACACTGAAACCCATCCCCACACACTGAATCCCATCCCCACACACTGAAACTACTTCCCCACACACTGAAGCCCTTCCCCACACACTGAAACACATCCCCACACACTGAAGCACATCCCAACGCACTGAAACACCTTCCCCACACACTGAAACCCCTTCCCCACACACTGCCACCCCTTCCCTACACACTGAAACACCTTTCCCACACTCTGTAAAACCTTCCGCACACACTGAAGCCCATCCCCACACACTGAAACCCATGCCCACACACTGAAACACCTTCCACACACTCTGAAACCCCTTCCCCACACACTGAAACAACTTCCCCACACACTGAAATCCCTTAGGCACACAATGAAACCCATCCGCACAAACTGAAACCCATCCCCACACACTGAAACCCCTTCCCCACACACTGAAACACTTCCCCACACACTGAAACACATTCCCCACAGACTGAAAGCCCTTCCGCACACACTGAAACCCATCCCCACACACTGAAACCCATCCCCACACACTGAAACCCATCCCCACACACTGAAACACATTCACCACACACTGAAACCCTTCCGCACACACTGAAACGCATCCCCACACACTGAAACACATCTCCACACACTGACACAACTCCCCCACACACTGAAACCCCTTCCCCACACACACTGAAACACCTTCCCCACACACTGAAACAACTACCCCACACACTGAAATACCATCCCCACTCACTGAAACCGCTTTCCCACTCACTGAAACCCCTTCCCCACACACTGGATCACTTCCCCACACACTGAAACCCCTTCCCCACACACTGAAACAGCTTCCCCACACACTGAAACCCCTTCCCCACACACTGAAACACCTTCCGCACACACTGAAACACCTTCCCCACACACTGAAACACCTTTTCCACACACTGAAACCACTTTCGCACACACTGCAACACCTTCCCCACACACTGAAACCCTTGCCCACACACTGAAACCTCTTCCCCACACACTGAAACCCTTCCCCGCACACTGAAACACCTTCCTCACACACACTGAAACCCCTTCCCCACATACTGAGACACCTTCCCCATACACTGAAACACCTTCCCCATACACTGAAACACCTTGCCAACACACTGAAACCCCTTCCGCACACACTGTAACACCTTTCCCACACACTGAAACCCTTCACCACACACTGAAACACTTCGCCACACACTGAAACACGTTCCCCACACACTGAAACCCCTTCCCCACACACTGAAACCGCTTCCCCACACACTGAAACACTTCCCCACACACTGAAACACCTTCCCCACACACTGAAAGCCCTTCCACACACACTGAAACCCATCCCCACACACTGAAACCCATCCCCACAGACTGAAACACATTCACCACACACTGAAACCCTTCCCCACACACTGAAACACATCCCCACACAGTGAAACACATCTCCACACACTGACACACCTCCCCCACACACTGAAACACCTTCCCCACACACTGAAACAACTACCCCACACACTGAAATACCATCCCCACTCACGGAAACCGCTTTCCCACACACTGAAAACCCTTCCCCACACACTGGATCACTTCCCCACACACTGAAACCCCTTCCCCACACACTGAAACAGCTTCCCCACACACTGAAACCCCTTCCCCACACACTGAAACACCTTCCGCACACACTGAGACACCTTCCCCACACACTGAAACACCTTTCCCACACACTGAAACCCCTTCTGCACACACTGAAACACCTTCCCCACACACTGAAACCCCTTCACCACACACTGAAACCCCTTCACCACACACTGAAACCCTTCCCCACACACAGAAACCCCTTCCCCACTGACTGAAACACCTTCCCCACATTCTGAGAAACCTTCCCCATACACTGGAACACATTCCCCATTCACTGAAACACCTTGCCAACACACTGAAACCCCTTCCGCACACACTGAAACACCTTTACCATACACTGAATCCCTTCACCACACACTGAAATACTTCGCCGCACACTGAAACACGTTCCCCACACATTGAAACCCCTTCCCCACACACTGAAACCCCTTCGCCACACACTGAAACACATTCCCCACACACTGAAACCCCATCCCCACACAGTGAAACACATTCCCACACACTGAAGCACATTCCCCACACACTGAAACCCCTTCCCCAAACACTGAAACCCTTTCACCACACACTGAAACAGCTCCCCCACACACAGAAACACCTTCCTCACACACAGAAACCCCTTCCCCACACACTGAAACCGCTTCCGCATACACTGAAACCACTTCCGCACACACTGAAACATCTTCCCCACACACTGAAACCCCTTCCCCTCACACTGAAACACCTTCCCCACACACTGAAACCCCTTCCACACACACTGAAACACCTGCCCCACACACTGAAACCCCGTCCTCACACAGTGAAACCCTTCCCCACACACTGAAACCCCTTCCCCACACACTGAAGCACATCGCCACACGCTGAAACCCCTTCCCCACTCACTGAAACACATCCCTACACACTGAAACCCCTTCCCCACACACTGAAACACCTTCCGCACATAGAGAAACAATTCCGCACACACTGAAACACTTCCACGCACACTGAAACCCCTTCCGCACACACTTCAACCCCGTACCCACACACTGTAATCCTTCCCCACACACTGAAACACTTCCCCACACACTGAAACCCCTTCCCCACACACTGAAACCCCTTCCCCACACAATGCAATCCCTTCCCCACACACTGAAACACTTCCCCACACACTGAAACCCCTTCCCCACACACTCAAACCCCTTCCCCACACACTGAAACCCATCCCGCCACTCTGAAACCCCTTCCCCACACAGTGAAACAGCTTCCCCATACACTGAAACACATCCCCACACACTGAAACCCATCCCCACACACTGAAACCCCTTCGCCACACACTGAAACCCCTTCCCCACACACTGAAACACATCCCCACACTCTGAAACACCTTCCCCATACACTGTAACCCCTTCCGCACACACTGAAACCCATCCCCACACACTGAAACCCATCCCCACACACTGAAACTCCTTCCCCACACACTGAAGCCCTTCCCCACACACTGAAACACATCCCCACACACTGAAGAACATCCCAACGCACTGAAACGCCTTCCCCACACACTGAAACCCCTTCCCCCACACTGCCACCCCTTCCCCACACACTGAAACACCTTTCCCACACACTGTAACACCTTCCGCACACACTGAAGCCCATCCCCACACACTGAAACCCATGCCCACACACTGAAACACCTTCCCCACACTCTGAAACCCCTTCCCCACACACTGAAACAACATCCCCACACACTGAAATCCCTTAGGCACACAATGAAACCCATCCGCACAAACTGAAACCCATCCCCACACACTGAAACCCCTTCCCCACACACTGAAACACTTCCCCACACACTGAAACACCTTCCCCACAGACTGAAAGCCCTTCCGCACACACTGAAACCCATCCCCACACACTGAAACCCATCCCCACACACTGAAACCCATCCCCACACACTGAAACACATTCACCACACACTGAAACCCTTCCCCACACACTGAAACGCATCCCCACACACTGAAACACATCTCCACACACTGACACAACTCCCCCACACACTGAAACCCCTTCCCCACACACACTGAAACACCTTCCCCACACACTGAAACAACTACCCCACACACTGAAATACCATCCCCACTCACTGAAACCGCTTTCCCACACACTGAAACCCCTTCCCCACACACTGGATCACTTCCCCACACACTGAAACCCCTTCCCCACACACTGGAACAGCTTCCCCACACACTGAAACCCCTTCCCCACACACTGAAACACCTTCCGCACACACTGAAACACCTTCCCCACACACTGAAACACCTTTTCCACACACTGAAACCACTTCCGCACACACTGCAACACTTTCCCCACACACTGAAACCCTTACCCACACACTGAAACCCCTTCCCCACACACTGAAACCCTTCCCCGCACACTGAAACACCTTCCTCACACACACTGAAACCCCTTCCCCACATACTGAGACACCTTCCCCATACACTGAAACACCTTCCCCATACACTGAAACACCTTGCCAACACACTGAAACCCCTTCCGCACACACTGTAACACCTTTCCCACACACTGAAACCCTTCACCACACACTGAAACACTTCGCCACACACTGAAACACGTTCCCCACACACTGAAACCCCTTCCCCACACACTGAAACACCTTCGCCACACACTGAAACACATTCCCCACACACTGTAACCCCATCCCCACACACTGAAACACATCCCCACACACTGAAACACATTCCCGACACACTGAAACCCTTTCCCCACAGACTGAAACCCTTTCCCAAACACTGAAACCCTTTCACCACACACTGAAACACCTCCCCCACACACAGAAACACCTTCCTCACACACTGAAACCCCTTCCCCACACACTGAAACCGCTTCGGCACACAATGAAACACCTTCCTCCCACACTGAAACCCCTTTCCCACCCACTGAAACAACTTCCGCACACACTGAAACCAATTCCGCACACACTGAAACATCTTCCCCACACACTGAAACCCCTTCCCCACATACTGAAACACTTCCCCACACACTTTAACCCCTTCCCCACACACTGAAACCCCTTCCCCACACAATGCAATCCCTTTCCCACACACTGAAACCCTTCCCCACACACTGAAACCCCTTCCCCACACACTGAAACATCTTCCCCACACACTGTAATCCTTCCCCACACACTGAAACACTTCCCCACACACTGAATCCCCTTCCCCACACACTGAAACCCCTTCCCCACACAATGCAATCCATTCCCCACACACTGAAACCCTTCCCCACACACTGAAACCCCTTCCCCACACACTCAAAACCCTTCCCCACACACTGAAACCCTTCCCGAAACTCTGAAACCCCTTCCCCACACAATGAAACAGCTTCCCCACACACTGAAACACATCCCCACGCACTGAAACCCATCCCCACGCACTGAAACCCATCCCCACACACTGAAACACCTTCCCCACACACACTGAAACTCCTTCCCCACACACTGAAACAACTACCCCACACACTGAAATACCATCCCCACTCACTGAAACCGCTTTCCCACACACTGAAACCCCTTCCCCACACACTGGATCACTTCCCCACACACTGAAACCCCTTCCCCACACACTGAAACAGCTTCCCCACACACTGAAACCCCTTCCCCACACACTGAAACACCTTCCGCACACACTGAAACACCTTCCCCACACACTGAAACACCTTTTCCACACACTGAAACCACTTCCGCACACACTGCAACACCTTCCCCACACACTGAAACCCTTACCCACACACTGAAACCCCTTCCCCACACACTGAAACCCTTCCCCGCACACTGAAACACCTTCCTCACACACACTGAAACACCTTCCCCACATACTGAGACACCTTCCCCATACACTGAAACACCTTCCCCATACACTGAAACACCTTGCCAACACACTGAAACCCCTTCCGCACACACTGTAACACCTTTCCCACACACTGAAACCCTTCACCACACACTGAAACACTTCGCCACACACTGAAACACGTTCCCCACACACTGAAACCCCTTCCCCACACACTGAAACACCTTCGCCACACACTGAAACACATTCCCCACACACTGAAACACCTTCCCCACACACTGAAACACATCCCCACACACTGAAACACATTCCCGACACACTGAAACCCTTTCCCCACAGACTGAAACCCTTTCCCAAACACTGAAACCCTTTCACCACACACTGAAACACCTCCCCCACACACAGAAACACCTTCCTCACACACTGAAACCCCTTCCCCACACACTGAAACCGCTTCCGCACACAATGAAACACCTTCCTCCCACACTGAAACCCCTTTCCCACCCACTGAAACAACTTCCGCACACACTGAAACCAATTCCGCACACACTGAAACATCTTCCCCACACACTGAAACCCCTTCCCCACATACTGAAACACTTCCCCACACACTGAAACCCCTTCCCCACACACTGAAACCCCTTCCCCACACAATGCAATCCCTTCCCCACACACTGAAACCCTTCCCCACACACTGAAACCCCTTCCCCACACACTGAAACATCTTCCCCACACACTGTAATCCTTCCCCACACACTGAAACACTTCCCCACACACTGAAACACCTTCCCCACACACTGAAACACCTTCCCCACACAATGCAATCCTTTCCCCACACACTGAAACCCTTCCCCACACACTGAAACCCCTTCCCCACACACTCAAAACCCTTCCCCACAAACTGAAACCCATCCCGACACTCTGAAACCCCTTCCCCACACAATGAAACAGCTTCCCCACACAATGAAACACATCCCCACACACTGAAACCCATCCCCACACACACTGAAACCCCTTCCCCACATACTGAGACACCTTCCCCATACACTGAAACACCTTCCCCATACACTGAAACACCTTGCCAACACACTGAAACCCCTTCCGCACACACTGTAACACCTTTCCCACACACTGAAACCCTTCACCACACACTGAAACACTTCGCCACACACTGAAACACGTTCCCCACACATTGAAACCCCTTCCCCACACGCTGAAACACCTTCTTCACACACTGAAACACATTCCCCACACACTGAAACCCCATCCTCACACAGTGAAACACATCCCCACACACTGAAACACATTCCCGACACACTGAAACCCCTTCCCCACAGACTGAAACCCTTTCCCAAACACTGAAACCCCTTCCGCACACACTGAAACCCATCCCCACACACTGAAACCCATCCCCACACACTGAAACACATTTACCACACACTGAAACCCTTCCCCACACACTGAAACACATCCCCACACACTGAAAAACATCTCCACACACTGACACACCTCCCCCACACACTGAAACCACTTCCCCACACACACTGAAACACCTTCCCCACACACTGAAGCAACTACCCCACACACTGAAATACCATCCCCACTCACTGAAACCGCTTTCCCACACACTGAAACGCCTTCCCCACACACTGAAACGCCTTCCCCACACACTGGATCACTTCCCCACACACTGACAGCCCTTCCCCACACACTGAAACCCCTTCCCCACACACTGAAACACCTTCCCCACACACTGAAACCCCTTCCCCACACTCTGAAACCCCTTCCCCACACAATGCAATCCCTTCCCCACACACTGAAACTCTTCCCCACACACTGAAACCCCTTCCCCACACACTCAAAACACTTCCCCACACACTGAAACCCATCCCGACACTCTGAAACCCCTTCCCCACACAGTGAAACAGCTTCCCCACTCACTGAAATACATCCCCACACACTGAAACCCATCCCCACACACTAAAACCCCTTCCTCACACACTGAAACCCCTTCCACACAAACTGAAACCCCTTCCCCACTCACTGAAACCCCTTCCACACACACTGTTACCCCTTCCCCGCACATTGAAACCCCTTCCCCACACACTGAATCCCCTCACACACACGGAAACCCCTTCCCCGCACACTGAAACCCCTTCCCCGCACACTGAAACCCTTCCCCACACGCTGAAACCCCTTACGCCCACGCTGAAACTCCTTCCGCACACACTGAAACCCATCCCCAAACACTGAAACCCATCCCCTCACACTGAAACCATTCCCCACACAATGAAACGCATCCCCACACACTGAAACCTCTTCCCCACACACTGAAACCCCTTATCCACACACTGAAACCTTTTCCCCACACACTGAAACCACTTCCCCACAGACTGAAACCCCTTCCCCACACTCTGCAACCTCTTCGCCACAGACTGAAACCCTTCCCCACACACTGAAACCCATCCCCACAGACTGAAACCCCTTCCCCACACACTGAAACCCATCCCCACACACTGAAACCTCTTCCCCAGACACTGAAACCCATCCCCACACACTGAAATCCTTCCCCACACACTGAAACCTCTTCCCACACACTGAAACCTCTTCGCCACACACTGAAACCCATCCCCACACACTGAAACCCCTTCCCCGCACACTGAAACCCCTTCCCCACTCACTGAAACCCAACCCCACACACTGAAAACACTTCCCCACACACTGAAACCCATCCCCACACACTGAAACCCTTCCCCACACACTGAAAACTCTTCCCACACACTGAAACCTCTTCCCGACACACTGAAACCTCTTCCCCACACACTGAAACCCCTTCACCGCACACTGACACCTCTTCCCCACACTCTGAAACCCCTTCCCCACACACTGAAACCTCTTCCCCACACACTGAAACCCCTTCCCCAAAGACTGAAACCCCTTAACGTCACACTGAAACCCATCCCCACACACTGAAACCCCTTCCCCACTCCCTGAAACCTCTTCCCCACACACTGAAACCCCTTCCTCACACACTGAAACCTCTTCCCACACACTGAAACCCATCCCCACACACTGAAACCCCTTCCCCACTCCCTGAAACCTCTTCCCCACACACTGAAACCCCTTCCCCACACACTGAAACCCCTTCATCACTGACTGAAACCAAACCCCACACACTGAAAACACTTCCCCACACACTGAAACCCATCCCCACACACTGAAACCCTTCCCCACACACTGAAAACTCTTCCCAAACACT
Organism: Heterodontus francisci; assembly: GCF_036365525.1. Classification (NCBI taxonomy): domain Eukaryota; kingdom Metazoa; phylum Chordata; class Chondrichthyes; order Heterodontiformes; family Heterodontidae; genus Heterodontus; species Heterodontus francisci. The sequence continues at coordinate 31,375 of NW_027141681.1, forward strand.
GAAACCTCTTCCCGACACACTGAAACCTCTTCCCCAGACACTGAAACCCCTTCACCGCACACTGACACCTCTTCCCCACACTCTGAAACCCCTTCCCCACACACTGAAACCTCTTCCCCACACACTGAAACACCTTCCCCAAAGACTGAAACCCCTTAACCTCACACTGAAACCCATGCCCACACACTGAAACCCCTTCCCCACACACTGAAACCTCTTCCCCACACACTGAAACCCCTTCCCCACACACTGAAACCCCTTTCCCACACTCTGAAACCCGTTCACCAAACACTGAAACCCATCCCCACACACTGAAACCTCTTCCCCACACAGTGAAACCCCTTCCCCACACTCTGAAACCCCTTCCCAACACGCTGAAACCCCTTGCACACACACTGAAACCCTTCCCCACACACTGAAACCCCTTCCCCACAGACTGAAACCCCTTTAGCACACACTGAAACCCCTTCCCCACACACTGAAACCCATCCCCACACACTGAAACCTCTTCCCCACAAACTGAAAGCCTATCCCCACGCACTGAAACCTCTTCCACACATACTGAAACCTCTTCCCCAAAAACTGAAACCTGTTCCCCACAGACTGAAACTCTTCCCCACACACTGAAACTCCTTCCCCACGCACTGAAACCTCTTCCACACACACTGAAACCTCTTCCCCGCACACTGAAACCCCTTCCCCGCGCACTGAAACCCTTCCCCACACGCTGAAACCCCTCACCCACACGCTGAAACTCCTTCCACACACACTGAAACCTCTTCCCCACTCACTGAAACCACATCCCCACAGACAGAAACCCCTTCCCCACACTCTGAAACCTCTTCCACACACATTGAAACCTCTTCCCCACACACTGAAATCACTTCCCCACGCTCTGAAACCCCTTCCCCACACACTTAAAACATCTTCCCCACACTCTTAAATCTCTTCCCCATACACTGAAACCCCTTCCCCACACACTGAAACCCATCCCCACACCCTGAAACCCCTTCCCCAGACACTGAAACCCATCCCCACACACTGCAACCCTTCCCCACACACTGTAACCGCTTCCCCGCACACAGAAACCCCTTCCCCACACACTGAAACCGCTTCCACACACACTGAAATCCCTTCCACGGACACTGAAACCACTTTCCCGCACACTGAAACCCTTCCCCACACGCTGAAACCTCTTCCCCACACATTGAAAGCTCTTCCACTCAGACTGAAACCCATCCCCACACACTGAAACCCCTTCCCCACACACTGAAACCCCATCCCCACGCACTGAAACCTCTTCCACACATACTGAAACCTCTTCCCCAAAAACTGAAACCTGTTCCCCACAGACTGAAACCTCTTCCCCACACACTGAAACTCCTTCCCCACGCACTGAAAACTCTTCCACACACACTGAAACCTCTTCCCCACACACTGAAACCTCTTCCCCACGCGCTGAAACTACTTCTGCACGCACTGAAACCCATCCCCACACACTGAAACGTCTTCCACACACACTGAAACCTCTTCCACACAAACTGAAACCCCTTCCCCACGCACTGTTACCCCTTCCCCGCTCATTGAAACCCCTTCCCCACACACTGAATCCCCTCACACACACGGAAACCCCTTCCCCGCACACTGAAACCCCTTCCCCGCACACTGAAACCCTTCCCCACACGCTGAAACACCTTCCCCACACACTGTAACCCATTCCGCACACACTGAAACCTATCCCCACACACTGAAACCCATCCCCACACACTGAAACTCCTTCCCCACACACTGAAACCCCTTCCACACACACTGAAACACCTGCCCCACACACTGAAACCCCTTCCTCACGCAGTGAAACCCTTCCCCACACACTGAAACCCCTTCCCCACACACTGAAACACCTTCCGCACACACTGAAACACCTTCCCCACACACTGAAACACCTTTTCCACACACTGAAACCCCTTCCGCACACACTGAAACACCTTCCCCACACACTGAAACCCTTCCCCACACACTGAAACCCCTTCCCCACACACTGAAACCCTTCCCACACACTGAAAAAACTTCCCCGCACACTGAAACACCTTCCTCACACACACTGAAACCCCTTCCCCACATACTGAGACACCTTCCCCATACACTGAAACACCTTCCCCATACACTGAAACACCTTGCCAACACACTGAAACCCCTTCCGCACACACTGTAACACCTTTCCCACACACTGAAACCCTTCACCACACACTGAAACACTTCGCCACACACTGAAACACGTTCCCCACACATTGAAACCCCTTCCCCACACGCTGAAACACCTTCTTCACACACTGAAACACATTCCCCACACACTGAAACCCCATCCTCACACAGTGAAACACATCCCCACACACTGAAACACATTCCCGACACACTGAAACCCCTTCCCCACAGACTGAAACCCTTTCCCAAACACTGAAACCCCTTCCGCACACACTGAAACCCATCCCCACACACTGAAACCCATCCCCACACACTGAAACACATTCACCACACACTGAAACCCTTCCCCACACACTGAAACACATCCCCACACACTGAAAAACATCTCCACACACTGACACACCTCCCCCACACACTGAAACCACTTCCCCACACACACTGAAACACCTTCCCCACACACTGAAACAACTACCCCACACACTGAAATACCATCCCCACTCACTGAAACCGCTTTCCCACACACTGAAACGCCTTCCCCACACACTGGATCACTTCCCCACACACTGACAGCCCTTCCCCACACACTGAAACAGCTTCCCCACACACTGAAACCCCTTCCCCACACACTGAAACACCTTCCCCACACACTGAAACCCCTTCCCCACACTCTGAAACCCCTTCCCCACACAATGCAATCCCTTCCCCACACACTGAAACTCTTCCCCACACACTGAAACCCCTTCCCCACACACTCAAAACACTTCCCCACACACTGAAACCCATCCCGACACTCTGAAACCCCTTCCCCACACAGTGAAACAGCTTCCCCACTCACTAAAATACATCCCCACACACTGAAACCCATCCCCACACACTAAAACCCCTTCCTCACACACTGAAACCCCTTCCACACAAACTGAAACCCCTTCCCCACTCACTGAAACCCCTTCCACACACACTGTTACCCCTTCCCCGCACATTGAAACCCCTTCCCCACACACTGAATCCCCTCACACACACGGAAACCCCTTCCCCGCACACTGAAACCCCTTCCCCGCACACTGAAACCCTTCCCCACACGCTGAAACCCCTTACCCCCACGCTGAAACTCCTTCCGCACACACTGAAACCCATCCCCAAACACTGAAACCCATCCCCTCACACTGAAACCATTCCCCACACAATGAAACGCATCCCCACACACTGAAACCTCTTCCCCACACACTGAAACCCCTTATCCACACACTGAAACCTTTTCCCCACACACTGAAACCACTTCCCCACAGACTGAAACCCCTTCCCCACACTCTGCAACCTCTTCGCCACAGACTGAAACCCTTCCCCACACACTGAAACCCATCCCCACAGACTGAAACCCCTTCCCCACACACTGAAACCCATCCCCACACACTGAAACCTCTTCCCCAGACACTGAAACCCATCCCCACACACTGAAATCCTTCCCCACACACTGAAACCTCTTCCCACACACTGAAACCTCTTCGCCACACACTGAAACCCATCCCCACACACTGAAACCCCTTCCCCGCACACTGAAACCCCTTCCCCACTCACTGAAACCCAACCCCACACACTGAAAACACTTCCCCACACACTGAAACCCATCCCCACACACTGAAACCCTTCCCCACACACTGAAAACTCTTCCCACACACTGAAACCTCTTCCCGACACACTGAAACCTCTTCCCCACACACTGAAACCCCTTCACCGCACACTGACACCTCTTCCCCACACTCTGAAACCCCTTCCCCACACACTGAAACCTCTTCCCCAAACACTGAAACCCCTTCCCCAAAGACTGAAACCCCTTAACGTCACACTGAAACCCATCCCCACACACTGAAACCTCTTCCCCAGACACTGAAACCCATCCCCACACACTGAAATCCTTCCCCACACACTGAAACCTCTTCCCACACACTGAAACCTCTTCGCCACACACTGAAACCCATCCCCACACACTGAAACCTCTTCCCCGCACACTGAAACCCCTTCCCCACTCACTGAAACCCAACCCCACACACTGAAAACACTTCCCCACACACTGAAACCCATCCCCACACACTGAAACCCTTCCCCACACACTGAAAACTCTTCCCACACACTGAAACCTCTTCCCGACACACTGAAACCTCTTCCCCACACACTGAAACCCCTTCACCGCACACTGACACCTCTTCCCCACACTCTGAAACCCCTTCCCCACACACTGAAACCTCTTCCCCACACACTGAAACCCCTTCCCCAAAGACTGAAACCCATCCCCACACACTGAAACCCCTTCCCCACTCCCTGAAACCTCTTCCCCACACACTGAAACCCCTTCCTCACACACTGAAACCTCTTCCCACACACTGAAACCCATCCCCACACACTGAAACCCCTTCCCCACTCCCTGAAACCTCTTCCCCACACACTGAAACCCCTTCCCCACACACTGAAACCCCTTCATCGCTCACTGAAACCATACCCCACACACTGAAAACACTTCCCCACACACTGAAACCCATCCCCACACACTGAAACCCTTCCCCACACACTGAAACTCCTTCCCCACACACTGAAACCCCTTCCACACACACTGAAACACCTGCCCCACACACTGAAACCCCTTCCTCACGCAGTGAAACCCTTCCACACACACTGAAACCCCTTCCCCACACACTGAAACACCTTCCGCACACACTGAAACACCTTCCCCACACACTGAAACACCTTTTCCACACACTGAAACCCCTTCCGCACACACTGAAACACGTTCCCCACACACTGAAACCCTTCCCCACACACTGAAACCCCTTCCCCACACACTGAAACCCTTCCCACACACTGAAAAAACTTCCCCGCACACTGAAACACCTTCCTCACACACACTGAAACCCCTTCCCCACATACTGAGACACCTTCCCCATACACTGAAACACCTTCCCCATACACTGAAACACCTTGCCAACACACTGAAACCCCTTCCGCACACACTGTAGCACCTTTCCCACACACTGAAACCCTTCACCACACACTGAAACACTTCGCCACACACTGAAACACGTTCCCCACACATTGAAACCCCTTCCCCACACGCTGAAACACCTTCTTCACACACTGAAACACATTCCCCACACACTGAAACCCCATCCTCACACAGTGAAACACATCCCCACACACTGAAACACATTCCCGACACACTGAAACCCCTTCCCCACAGACTGAAACCCTTTCCCAAACACTGAAACCCCTTCCGCACACACTGAAACCCATCCCCACACACTGAAACCCATCCCCACACACTGAAACACATTCACCACACACTGAAACCCTTCCCCACACACTGAAACACATCCCCACACACTGAAAAACATCTCCACACACTGACACACCTCCCCCACACACTGAAACCACTTCCCCACACACACTGAAACACCTTCCCCACACACTGAAACAACTACCCCACACACTGAAATACCATCCCCACTCACTGAAACCGCTTTCCCACACACTGAAACGCCTTCCCCACACACTGGATCACTTCCCCACACACTGACAGCCCTTCCCCACACACTGAAACAGCTTCCCCACACACTGAAACCCCTTCCCCACACACTGAAACACCTTCCCCACACACTGAAACCCCTTCCCCACACTCTGAAACCCCTTCCCCACACAATGCAATCCCTTCCCCACACACTGAAACTCTTCCCCACACACTGAAACCCCTTCCCCACACACTCAAAACACTTCCCCACACACTGAAACCCATCCCGACACTCTGAAACCCCTTCCCCACACAGTGAAACAGCTTCCCCACTCACTAAAATACATCCCCACACACTGAAACCCATCCACACACACTAAAACCCCTTACTCACACACTGAAACCCCTTCCACACAAACTGAAACCCCTTCCCCACTCACTGAAACCCCTTCCACACACACTGTTACCCCTTCCCCGCACATTGAAACCCCTTCCCCACACACTGAATCCACTCACACACACGGAAACCCCTTCCCCGCACACTGAAACCCCTTCCCCGCACACTGAAACCCTTCCCCACACGCTGAAACCCCTGACCCCCACGCTGAAACTCCTTCCGCACACACTGAAACCCATCCCCAAACACTGAAACCCATCCCCTCACACTGAAACCATTCCCCACACAATGAAACGCATCCCCACACACTGAAACCTCTTCCCCACACACTGAAACCCCTTATCCACACACTGAAACCTTTTCCCCACACACTGAAACCACTTCCCCACAGACTGAAACCCCTTCCCCACACTCTGCAACCCTCTTCGTCCCAGACTGAAACCCTTCCCCACACACTGAAACCCATCCCCACAGACTGAAACCCCTTCCCCACACACTGAAACCCATCCCCACACACTGAAACCTCTTCCCCAGACACTGAAACCCATCCCCACACACTGAAATCCTTCCCCACACACTGAAACCTCTTCCCACACACTGAAACCTCTTCGCCACACACTGAAACCCATCCCCACACACTGAAACCCCTTCCCCGCACACTGAAACCCCTTCCCCACTCACTGAAACCCAACCCCACACACTGAAAACACTTCCCCACACACTGAAACCCATCCCCACACACTGAAACCCTTCCCCACACACTGAAAACTCTTCCCACACACTGAAACCTCTTCCCGACACACTGAAACCTCTTCCCCACACACTGAAACCCCTTCACCGCACACTGACACCTCTTCCCCACACTCTGAAACCCCTTCCCCACACACTGAAACCTCTTCCCCACACACTGAAACCCCTTCCCCAAAGACTGAAACCCCTTAACGTCACACTGAAACCCATCCCCACACACTGAAACCTCTTCCCCAGACACTGAAACCCATCCCCACACACTGAAATCCTTCCCCACACACTGAAACCTCTTCCCACACACTGAAACCTCTTCGCCACACACTGAAACCCATCCCCACACACTGAAACCCCTTCCCCGCACACTGAAACCCCTTCCCCACTCACTGAAACCCAACCCCACACACTGAAAACACTTCCCCACACACTGAAACCCATCCCCACACACTGAAACCCTTCCCCACACACTGAAAACTCTTCCCACACACTGAAACCTCTTCCCGACACACTGAAACCTCTTCCCCACACACTGAAACCCCTTCACCGCACACTGACACCTCTTCCCCACACTCTGAAACCCCTTCCCCACACACTGAAACCTCTTCCCCACACACTGAAACCCCTTCCCCAAAGACTGAAACCCCTTAACGACACACTGAAACCCATCCCCACACACTGAAACCCCTTCCCCACTCCCTGAAACCTCTTCCCCACACACTGAAACCCCTTCCTCACACACTGAAACCTCTTCCCACACACTGAAACCCATCCCCACACACTGAAACCCCTTCCCCACTCCCTGAAAACTCTTCCCCACACACTGAAACCCCTTCCCCACACACTGAAACCCCTTCATCGCTCACTGAAACCAAACCCCACACACTGAAAACACTTCCCCACACACTGAAACCCATCCCCACACACTGAAACCCTTCCCCACACACTGAAAACTCTTCCCAAACACTGAAACCTCTTCCCGACACACTGAAACCTCTTCCCCAGACACTGAAACCCCTTCACCGCACACTGACATCTCTTCCCCACACTCTGAAACCCCTTCCCCACACACTGAAACCTCTTCCCCACACACTGAAACACCTTCCCCAAAGACTGAAACCCCTTAACCTCACACTGAAACCCATCCCCACACACTGAAACCCCTTCCCCACACACTGAAACCTCTTCCCCACACACTGAAACCCCTTCCCCACACACTGAAACCCCTTTCCCACACTCTGAAACCCGTTCCCCAAACACTGAAACCCATCCCCACACACTGAAACCTCTTCCCCACACAGTGAAACCCCTTCCCCACACTCTGAAACCCCTTCCCAACACGCTGAAACCCCTTGCACATACACTGAAACCCTTCCCCACACACTGAAACCCCTTCCCCACAGACTGAAACCCCTTAACCACACACTGAAACCCCTTCCCCACACACTGAAACCCATCCCCACACACTGAAACCTCTTCCCCACAAACTGAAAGCTCCTCCACTCAGACTGAAACCCATCCCCACACACTGAAACCCCTTCCCCACACACTGAAACCCCATCCCCACGCACTGAAACCTCTTCCACACATACTGAAACCTCTTCCCCAAAAACTGAAACCTGTTCCCCACATACTGAAACTCTTCCCCACACACTGAAACTCCTTCCCCACGCACTGAAACCTCTTCCACACACACTGAAACCTCTTCCCCGCACACTGAAACCCCTTCCCCGCGCACTGAAACCCATCCCCACACCCTGAAACCCCTTCCCCAGACACTGAAACCCATCCCCACACACTGCAACCCTTCCCCACACACTGTAACCGCTTCCCCGCACACAGAAACCCCTTCCCCACACACTGAAACCGCTTCCACACACACTGAAATCCCTTCCACGGACACTGAAACCACTTCCCCGCACACTGAAACCCTTCCCCACACGCTGAAACCTCTTCCCCACACATTGAAAGCTCTTCCACTCAGACTGAAACCCATCCCCACACACTGAAACCCCTTCCCCACACACTGAAACCCCATCCCCACGCACTGAAACCTCTTCCACACATACTGAAACCTCTTCCCCAAAAACTGAAACCTGTTCCCCACAGACTGAAACCTCTTCCCCACACACTGAAACTCCTTCCCCACGCACTGAAAACTCTTCCACACACACTGAAACCTCTTCCCCACACACTGAAACCTCTTCCCCAGGCGCTGAAACTACTTCTGCACGCACTGAAACCCATCCCCACACACTGAAACGTCTTCCACACACACTGAAACCTCTTCCACACAAACTGAAACCCCTTCCCCACGCACTGTTACCCCTTCCCCGCTCATTGAAACCCCTTCCCCACACACTGAATCCCCTCACACACACGGAAACCCCTTCCCCGCACACTGAAACCCCTTCCCCGCACACTGAAACCCTTCCCCACACGCTGAAACCCCTTACCCACACGCTGAAACTCCTTCCACACACACTGAAACCTCTTCCACATGCACTGAAACCCCTTCCAAACACACTGAAATCCATCCCCTCACACTGAAAACATTCCCCACACAATGAAACGCATCCCCACACACAGAAACCTCTTCCCCACACACTGAAACCGCTTAACCACACACTGAAACCTTTTCCCCAGACACTGAAACCACTTCCCCACAGACTGAAACCCCATCCCCACACTCTGCAACCTATTTGCCACAGACTGAAACCCTTCCCCACACACTGAAACCCATCCCCACACACTGAAACCCCTTCCCCACACACTGAAACCCATCGCCACACACTGAAACCTCTTCCCCACACACTGAAACCCATCCCCACACACTGAAATCTCTTCCCACACACTGAGACCTCTTCGCCACAAACGGAAACCCTTCCCCACACACTGAAACCCATCCCCACACACTGGAACCCCTTCCCCACACACTGAAACCCCTTCCCCACACACTGAAACCCATCCCCACACACTGAAACCCTTCCCCACACACTGAAACCTCTTCCCACACACTGAAACCTCTCCCCGACACACTGAAACCTCTACCCCACACACTGAAACCCCTTCACCGCACACTGAAACCTCTTCCCCACACACTGAAACCCCTTCCCCACACACTGAAACCTCTTCCCCAAACACTGAAACCCCTTCCCCACAGACCGAAACCCCTTAACCTCACACTGAAACCCATCCTCACACACTGAAACCCCTTCCTCACACACTGAAAACTCTTCCCCACACACTGAAACCCCTTTCCCACACTCTGAAACCCGTTCCCCAAACACTGAAACCCATCCCGACACACTGAAACCTGTTCCCCACACAGTGAAACACCTTCCCCACACGCTGAAACCCCTTCCCAACACGCTGAAACCCCTTCCACACGGACTGAAACCCCTTAACCACCCACTGAAACCCCTTCCCCACACACTGAAACACATCCCCACACACTGAAACCCCTTGCCCACAAACTGAAACCCATCCCCACACACTGAAACCCTTCCCCGCACACTGAAACCCCTTCCCCTCACACTGAAAACATCTTCCCCACACTATTAAAACTCTTCCGAACACACTGAAACCCCTTCCCCACACAGTGAAACCCATCCCCACACTCTGAAACCCCTTCCCCACACAGTGAAACCCATCCCCAAACACTGAAACCCTTCCCCACACACTGTAACCCCTTCCCCGCACACTGAAACCCCTTCCCCACACACTGAAACCGCTTTCACACACACTGAAATCCCTTCCCCGCACACTGAAACCCCTTCCCCGCACACTGAAACCCTTCCCCACACGCTGAAACCCCTTCCCCACACACTGAAACCGCTTCCACACACACTGAAATCCCTTCACCGCACACTAAAACCCCTTCCCCGCACACTGAAACCCCTTCCCCACACGCTGAAACCCCTTCCCCACGCACTGAAACCTCTTCCACACATACTGAAACCTCTTCCCCAAAAACTGAAACCTGTTCCCCACAGACTGAAACCTCTTCCGCACACACTGAAAGCTCTTCCCCACAGACTGAAATCCTTCCCCACACACTGAAACCTCTTCCCCACACACTGAAACTCCTTCCCGACGCATTGAAACCTCTTCCACACACACTGAAAACATCTTCCCACACACTGAAACCTGTTCCCCACACACTGAAACTTCTTCCACACGCACTGAAACCCATCCCCACACACTGAAAGTGCTTCCACACACACTGAAACATCTTCCACACACACTGAAACCCTTCCCCACGCACTGAGACCCCTTCCACACACACTGAAACCCCTTCGCCACGCACTGAAACCTCTTCCACACATACTGAAACCTCGTCCACCAAAAACTGAAACATGTTCCCCACAGACTGAAACCTCTTCCCCACACACTGAAACTCCTTCCCCACGCACTGAAACCTCTTCCACACACGCTGAAACCCCTTCCCCGCACACTGAAACCTCTTCCCCACACACTGAAACCTCTTCCCCACACACTGAAACCACATCCCCACAGACAGAAACCCTTTCCCCACACTCTGAAATCCCTTCCCCACACTCTGAAACCCCTTCCCCACACACTGAAAACATCTTCCCCACACTCTTAATACTCTTCCGAACACACTGATACCCCTTCCCCACACACTGAAACCCATCCCCACACACTGAAACCCCTTCCCCACACAGTGAAACCCATCCCCACACACTGAAACCCTTCCCCACACACTGTAACCCCTTCCCCGCACACTGAAACCCCTTCCCCGCACACTGAAACCCTTCCCCGCACGCTGAAACCCCTTCCCCACACGCTGAAACCCCTTCCACACACACTGAAACCCATCCCCACACACTGAAACCCCTTCCACACACACTGAAACCCCTTCCCCACGCACTGAAACCTCTTCCACACATACTGAAACCGCTTCCACAAAAACTGAAACCAGTTCCCCACAGACTGAAACCTCTTCCGCACACACTGAAAGCTCTTCCCCACAGACTGAAAACCTTCCCCACACACTGAAACCTCTTCCCCACACACTGAAACTCCTTCCCCACGCACTGAAAACTCTTCCACACACACTGAAACCTCTTCCCCGCACACTGAAACCCCTTCCCCGCGCACTGAAACCCTTCCCCACACGCTGAAACCCCTCACCCACACGCTGAAACTCCTTCCACACACACTGAAACCTCTTCCCCACACACTGAAACCACATCCCCACAGACAGAAACCCCTTCCCCACACTCTGAAACCTCTTCCCCACACATTGAAACCTCTTCCCCACACACTGAAACCACTTCCCCACGCACTGAAACCCCTTCCCCACACACTGAAACCCCTTTCCCACACTCTGAAACCCGTTCCCCAAACACTGAAACCCATCCCGACACACTGAAACCCCTTCCCCACACGCTGAAACCCCTTCCACACACACTGAAACCCATCCCCACACACTGAAACCCCTTCCACACACACGGAAACCCCTTCCCCACGCACTGAAACCTCTTCCACACATACTGAAACCTCTTCCACAAAAACTGAAACCTGTTCCCCACAGACTAAAACCTCTTCCGCACACACTGAAATCTCTTCCCCACAGACTGAAACCCTTCCCCACACACTGAAACCTCTTCCCCACACACTGAAACTCCTTCCCCACGCACTGAAACCTCTTCCACAAACACTGAAACCTCTTCCCCGCACGCTGAAACCCCTTCCCCGCGCACTGAAACCCTTACCCACACGCTGAAACCCCTCACCCACACGCTGAAACTCCTTCCACACACACTGAAACCTCTTCCCCACACACTGAAACCACATCCCCACAGACAGAAACCCCTTCCCCACACTCTGAAACCTCTTCCCCACACATTGAAACTTCTTCCCCACACACTGAAACCACTTCCCCACGCTCTGAAACCCCTTCCCCACACACTTAAAACATCCTCCCCACAAACTTAAAACATCTTCCCCACACTCTTAAATCTCTTCCCCATACACTGAAACCCCTTCCCCACACACTGAAACCCATCCCACACCACGAAACCCCTTCCCCAGACACTGAAACCCATCCCCACACACTGCAACCCTTCCCCACACACTGTAACCGCTTCCCCGCACACAGAAACCCCTTCCCCACACACTGAAACCGCTTCCACACACACTGAAATCCCTTCCCCGCACACTGAAACCACTTCCCCGCACACTGAAACCCTTACCCACACGCTGAAACCTCTTCCCCACACTTTGAAAGCTCTTCCACTCAGACTGAAACCCATCCCCACACGCTGAAACCCCTTCCCCACACACTGAAACCCCATCCACACGCACTGAAACCTCTTCCACACATACTGAAACCTCTTCCCCAAAAACTGAAACCTGTTCCCCACAGACTGAAACCTCTTCCCCACACACTGAAACTCCTTCCCCACGCACTGAAAACTCTTCCACACACACTGAAACCTCTTCCCCACACACTGAAACCTCTTCCCCACACGCTGAAGCTACTTCTGCACGCACTGAAACCCATCCCCACACACTGAAACCCCTTCCACACACACTGAAACCTCTTCCACACAAACTGAAACCCCTTCCCCACGCACTGAAACCCCTTCCACACACACTGTTACCCCTTCCCCGCACATTGAAACCCCTTCCCCACACACTGAATCCCCTCACACACACGGAAACCCCTTCCCCGCACACTGAAACCCCTTCCCCGCACACTGAAACCCTTCCCCACACGCTGAAACCCCTTACCCACACGCTGAAACTCCTTCCACACACACTGAAACCTCTTCCACATGCACTGAAACCCCTTCCGCACACACTGAAACCCATCCCCAAACACTGAAAACCATCCCCTCACACTGAAACCATTCCCCACACAATGAAACGCATCCCCACACACTGAAACCTCTTCCCCACACACTGAAACCCCTTAATCACACACTGAAACCTTTTTCCCAGACACTGAAACCACTTCCCCACAGACTGAAACCCCTTCCCCACACTCTGCAACCTCTTCGCCACAGACTGAAACCCTTCCCCACACACTGAAACCCATCCCCACACACTGAAACCCCTTCCCCACACACTGAAACCCATCGCCACACACTGAAACCTCTTCCCCACACACTGAAATCCATCCCCACACACTGAAATCCTTCCCCACACACTGAAATCTCTTCCCACACACTGAGACCTCTTCGCCACAAACGGAAACCCTTCCCCGCACACTGAAACCCATCCCCACACACTGGAACCCCTTCCCCACACACTGAAACCCCTTCCCCACACACTGAAACCCATCCCCACACACTGAAACCCTTCCCCACACACTGAAACCTCTTCCCACACACTGAAACCTCTCCCCGACACACTGAAACCTCTTCCCGACACACTGAAACCCCTTCACCGCACACTGAAACCTCTTCCCCACACACTGAAACCCCTTCCCCACACACTGAAACCTCTTCCCCAAACAGTGAAACCCCTCCCCACAGACCGAAACCCCTTAACCTCACACTGAAACCCATCACCACACACTGAAACCCCTTCCTCACACACTGAAACCTCTTCCCCACACACTGAAACCCCTTCCCCACACACTGAAACCCCTTTCCCACACTCTGAAACCCGTTCCCCAAACACTGAAACCCATCCCGACACACTGAAACCCCTTCCCAACACGCTGAAACCCCTTCCACACACACTGAAACCCTTCCCCGCACGCAGAAACCCCTTCCCCACACACTGAAACCGCTTCCACACACACTGAAACCCATCCCCACACACTGAAACCCCTTCCCCACACACTGAAACCCCATCCCCACGCACTGAAACCTCTTCCACACATACTGAAACCTCTTCCCCAAAAACTGAAACCTGTTCCCCACAGACTGAAACCTCTTCCCCACACACTGAAGCTCCTTCCCCACGCACTGAAAACTCTTCCACACACACTGAAACCTCTTCCCCACACACTGAAACCTCTTCCCCACACGCTGAAACTACTTCTGCACGCACTGAAACCCATCCCCACACACTGAAACCCCTTCCCCACACACTGAAACCCCATCCCCACGCACTGAAACCTCTTCCACACATACTGTAACCTCTTCCCCAAAAACTGAAACCTGTTCCCCACAGACTGAAACCTCTTCCCCACACACTGAAGCTCCTTCCCCACGCACTGAAAACTCTTCCACACACACTGAAACCTCTTCCCCACACACTGAAACCTCTTCCCCACACGCTGAAACTACTTCTGCACGCACTGAAACCCATCCCCACACACTGAAACCCCTTCCACACACACTGAAACCTCTTCCACACAAACTGAAACCCCTTCCCCACGCACTGAAACCCCTTCCACACACACTGTTACCCCATCCCCTCAAATTGAAACCCCTTCCCCACACACTGAATCCCCTCACACACACGGAAACCCCTTCCCCGCACACTGAAACCCCTTCCCCGCACACTGAAACCCTTCCCCACACGCTGAAACCCCTTACCCACACGCTGAAACTCCTTCCACACACACTGAAACCTCTTCCACATGCACTGAAACCCCTTCCGCACACACTGAAACCCATCCCCAAACACTGAAAACCATCCCCTCACACTGAAACCATTCCCCACACAATGAAACGCATCCCCACACACTGAAACCTCTTCCCCACACACTGAAACCCCTTAACCACACACTGAAAACTTTTTCCCAGACACTGAAACCACTTCCCCACAGACTGAAACCCCTTCCCCACACTCTGCAACCTCTTCGCCACAGACTGAAACCCTTCCCCACACACTGAAACCCATCCCCACACACTGAAACCCCTTCCCCACACACTGAAACCCATCGCCACACACTGAAACCTCTTCCCCACACACTGAAACCCATCCCCACACACTGAAATCCTTCCCCACACACTGAAATCTCTTCCCACACACTGAGACCTCTTCGCCACAAACGGAAACCCTTCCCCGCACACTGAACCCCATCCCCACACACTGGAACCCCATCCCCACACACTGAAACCCCTTCCCCACACACTGAAACCCATCCCCACACACTGAAACCCTTCCCCACACACTGAAACCTCTTCCCACACACTGAAACCTCTCCCCGACACACTGAAACCTCTTCCCGACACACTGAAACCCCTTCACCGCACACTGAAACCTCTTCCCCACACACTGAAACCCCTTCCCCACACACTGAAAACTCTTCCCCAAACACTGAAACCCCTTCCCCACAGACCGAAACCCCTTAACCTCACACTGAAACCCATCCCCACACACTGAAACCCCTTCCTCACACACTGAAACCTCTTCCCCACACACTGAAACCCCTTCCCCACACACTGAAACCCTTTTCCCACACTCTGAAACCCTTTCCCCAAACACTGAAACCCATCCCGACACACTGAAACCTGTTCCCCACACAGTGAAACACCTTCCCCACACGCTGAAACCCCTTCCCATCACGCTGAAACCCCTTCCACACACACTGAAACCCTTCCCCGCACACTGAAACCCCTTCCCCACACACTGAAACCCATCCCCACACACTGAAACCCCTTGCCCACACATTGAAACCCATCCCCACACACTGAAACCCTTCCCCACACACTGTAACCCCTTCCCCGCACACTGAAACCCCTTCCCCACACACTGAAACCGCTTCCGCACACACTGAAATCCCTTCCCCGCGCACTGAAACCCCTTCCCCGCACACTGAAACCCTTCCACACACGCTGAAACCCCTTCCCCACACACTTAAATCATCCTCCCCACACACTTAAAACATCTTCCTCACACTCTTAAATCTCTTCCCCATACACTGAAACCCCTTCCCCACACACTGAAACCCATCCCCACACCCTGAATCCCCTTCCCCAGACACTGAAACCCATCCCCACACACTGCAACCCTTCCCCACACACTGTAACCGCTTCCCCGCACACAGAAACCCCTTCCCCACACACTGAAACCGCTTCCACACACACTGAAATCCCTTCCCCGCACACTGAAACCCCTTCCCCGCACACTGAAACCCTTCCCCACACGCTGAAACCCCTTCCCCACACGCTGAAACCCCTTCCACACACACTGAAACCCATCCCCACACACTGAATCCCCTTCCACACACACTGAAACCCCTTCCCCACGCACTGAAACCTCTTCCACACATACTGAAACCTCTTCCGCAAAAACTGAAACCTGTTCCCCACAGACTGAAACCTCTTCCGCACACACTGAAAGCTCTTCCCCACAGACTGAAACCCTTCCCCACACACTGAAACCTCTTCCCCACACACTGAAACTCCTTCCCGACGCATTGAAACCTCTTCCACACACACTGAAACATCTTCCCACACACTGAAACCTGTTCCCCACACGCTGAAACGTCTTCCACACGCACTGAAACACCTTCCCCACGCACTGAGACCCCTTCCACACACACTGAAACCCCTTCGCCACGCACTGAAACCTCTTCCACACATACTGAAACCTCTTCCCCAAAAACTGAAACCTGTTCCCCACAGACTGAAACCTCTTCCCCACACACTGAAACTCCTTCCCCACGCACTGAAAACTCTTCCACACACACTGAAACCTCTTCCCCACACACTGAAACCTCTTCCCCACACGCTGAAACTACTTCTGCACGCACTGAAACCCATCCCCACACACTGAAACCCCTTCCACACACACTGAAATCCCTTCCCCGCACACTGAAACACCTTCCCCGCACACTGAAACCCTTCCCCGCACGCTGAAACCCCTTCCCCACTCGCTGAAACCCCTTCCACACACACTGAAACCCATCCCCACACACTGAAACCCCTTCCACACACACGGAAACCCCTTCCCCACGCACTGAAACCTCTTCCACACATACTGAAACCTCTTCCACAAAAACTGAAACCTGTTCCCCACAGACTGAAACCTCTTCCGCACACACTGAAATCTCTTCCCCACAGACTGAAACCCTTCCCCACACACTGAAACCTCTTCCCCACACACTGAAACTCCTTCCCCACGCACTGAAACCTCTTCCACACACACTGAAACCTCTTCCCCGCACACTGAAACCCCTTCCCCGCGCACAGAAACCCTTCCCCACACGCTGAAACCCCTCACCCACACGCTGAAACTCCTTCCACACACACTGCAACCTCTTCCCCACACACTGAAACCACATCCCCACAGACAGAAACCCCTTCCCCACACTCTGAAACCTCTTCCCCACACATTGAAACCTCTTCCCCACACACTGAAACCACTTCCCCACGCTCTGAAACCCCTTCCCCACACACTTAAAACATCCTCCCCACACACTTAAAACATCTTCCCCACACTCTTAAATCTCTTCCACATACACTGAAACCCCTTCCCCACACACTGAAACCCATCCCCACACCCTGAAACCCCATCCCCAGACACTGAAACCCATCCCCACACACTGCAACCCTTCCCCACACACTGTAACCGCTTCCCCGCACACAGAAACCCCTTCCCCACACACTGAAACCGCTTCCACACACACTGAAATCCCTTCCCCACACACTGAAACCTCTTCCACATGCACTGAAACCCCTTCCGCACACACTGAAACCCATCCCCAAACACTGAAAACCATCCCCTCACACTGAAACCATTCCCCACACAATGAAACGCATCCCCACACACTGAAACCTCTTCCCCACACACTGAAACACCTTAACCACACACTGAAACCTTTTTCCCAGACACTGAAACCACTTCCCCACAGACTGAAACCCCTTCCCCACACTCTGCAACCTCTTCGCCACAGACTGAAACCCTTCCCCACACACTGAAACCCATCCAAACACACTGAAACCCCTTCCCCACACACTGAAACCCATCGCCACACACTGAAACCTCTTCCCCACACACTGAAACCCATCCCCACACACTGAAATCCTTCCCCACACACTGAAATCTCTTCCCACACACTGAGACCTCTTCGCCACAAACGGAAACCCTTCCCCGCACACTGAAACCCATCCCCACACACTGGAAGCCCTTCCCCACACACTGAAACCCCTTCCCCACACACTGAAACCCATCCCCACACACTGAAACCCTTCCCCACACACTGAAACCTCTTCCCACACACTGAAACCTCTCCCCGACTCAATGAAACCTCTTCCCGACACTGTGAAACCCCTTCACCGCACACTGATACCTCTTCACCACACACTGAAACCCCTTCCCCACACACTGAAACCTCTTCCCCAAACACTGAAACCCCTTCCCCACAGACCGAAACCCCTTAACCTCACACTGAAACCCATCCCCACACACTGAAACCCCTTCCTCACACACTGAAACCTCTTCCCCACACACTGAAACCCCTTTCCCACACTCTGAAACCCGTTCCCCAAACACTGAAACCCATCCCGACACACTGAAACCTGTTTCCCACACAGTGAAACACCTTCCCCACACGCTGAAACCCCTTCCCAACACGCTGAAACCACTTCCACACACACTGAAACCCTTCCCCGCACACAGAAACCCCTTCCCCACACACTGAAACCGCTTCCACACACACTGAAATCCCTTCCCCGCACACTGAAACCACTTCCCCGCACACTGAAACCCTTCCCCACACGCTGAAACCTCTTCCCCACACATTGATAGCTCTTCCACTCAGACTGAAACCCATCCCCACACACTGAAACCCCTCCCCACACACTGAAACCCCATCCCCACGCACTGAAACCTCTTCCACACATACTGAAACCCCTTCCCCAAAAACTGAAACCTGTTCCCCACAGACTGAAACCTCTTCCCCACACACTGAAACTCCTTCCCCACGCACTGAAAACTCTTCCACACACACTGAAACCTCTTCCCCACACACTGAAACCTCTTCCCCACACGCTGAAACTACTTCTGCACGCACTGAAACCCATCCCCACACACTGAAACCCCTTCCACACACACTGAAACCTCTTCCACACAAACTGAAACCCATTCCCCACGCACTGAATACCCCTTCCACACACACTGTTACCCCTTCCCCGCACATTGAAACCCCTTCCCCACACACTGAATCCCCTCACACACACGGAAACACCTTCCCCGCACACTGAAACCCCTTCCCCGCACACTGAAACCCTTCCCCACACGCTGAAACCCCTTACCCACACGCTGAAACTCCTTCCACACACACTGAAACCTCTTCCACATGCACTGGAACCCCTTCCGCACACACTGAAACCCATCCCCAAACACTGAAAACCATCACCTCACACTGAAACCATTCCCCACACAATGAAACGCATCCCCACACACTGAAACCTCTTCCCCACACACTGAAACCCCTTAACCACACACTGAAACCTTTTTCCCAGACACTGAAACCACTTCCCCACAGACTGAAACCCCTTCCCCACACTCTGCACCCTCTTCGCCACAGACTGAAACCCTTCCCCACACACTGAAACCCATCCCCACACACTGAAACCCCTTCCCCACACACTGAAACCCATCGCCACACACTGAAACCTCTTCCCCACACACTGAAACCCATCCCCACACACTGAAATCCTTCCCCACTCACTGAAATCTCTTCCCACACACTGAGACCTCTTCGCCACAAACGGAAACCCTTCCCCACACACTGAAACCCATCCCCACACACTGGAACCCCTTCCCCACACACTGAAACCCCTTCCCCACACACTGAAACCCATCCCCACACACTGAAACCCTTCCCCACACACTGAAACCTCTTCCCACACACTGAAACCTCTCCCCGACACACTGAAACCTCTTCCCGACACACTGAAACCCCTTCACAGCACACTGAAACCTCTGCCCCACACACTGAAACCCCTTCCCCACACACTGAAACCTCTTCCCCAAACACTGAAACCCCTTCCCCACAGACCGAAACCCCTTAACCTCACACTGAATCCCATCCCCACACACTGAAACCCCTTCCTCACACACTGAAACCTCTTCCCCACACACTGAAACCCCTTCCCCACACACTGAAACCCCTTTCCCACACTCTGAAACCCGTTCCCCAAACACTGAAACCCATCCCGACACACTGAAACCTGTTCCCCACACAGTGAAACACCTTCCCCACACGCTGAAACCCCTTCCCAACACGCTGAAACCCCTTCCACACACACTGAAACCCTTCCCCACACACTGAAACCTCTTCCCCACAGACTGAAACCCCTTAACCACCCACTGAAACCCCTTCCCCACACACTGAAACCCATCCCCACACACTGAAACCCCTTGCCCACACACTGAAACCCATCCCCACACACTGAAACCCTTCCCCACACACTGTAACCCCTTCCCCGCACACTGAAACCCCTTCCCCACACACTGAAACCGCTTCCGCACACACTGAAATCCCTTCCCCGCGCACTGAAACCCCTTCCCCGCACACTGAAACCCTTCCACACACGCTGAAACCCCTTCCCCACACGCTGAAACCCTTTCCACACACACTGAAACCCATCTCCACACACTGAAACCCCTTCCCCACACACTGAAACCCCTTCCCCACACACTGAAACCCCTTCGCAACGCACTGAAACCTCTTCCACACATACTGAAACCTCTGCCCCAAAAACTGAAACCTGTTCCCCACAGACTGAAACCTCTTCCCCACTCACTGAAACTCAAAGAACAAAGAACAAAGATAATTACAGCACAGGAACAGGCCCTTCGGCCCTCCAAGCCTGCGCCGATCCAGATCCTCTCTCTAAACATGTCGCCTATTTTCTAAGGTTCTGTATCTCTTTTCTTCCTGCCCATCGTCTTTCATCAGCCCCCTAGACCTTATGTATGCTTCCTTTTTCCTCCTTAGCTAGTCTCACAATTTCACCTGTCATCCATGGTTCCCTAATCTTGCCATTTCTATCCCTCATTTTCACAGGAACATGTCTCTCCTGCACGCTAATCAACCTCTCTTTAAAAGCCTCCCACATATCACATGTGGATTTACCTTCAAACAGCTGCTCCCAATCTACATTTCCCAGCTCCTGCCGAATTTTGGTGTAGTTGGCCTTCCCCCAATTTAGCACTCTCCCTTTTGGACCACTCTCGTCTTTGTCCATGAGTATTTTAAAGCTTACGGAATTGTGATCACTATTCCCAAAGTAGTCCCCTACTGAAACTTCAACAACCTGGCCGGGCTCATTCCCCAACACCAGGTCCAGTATGGCCCCTTCCCGAGTTGGACTATTTACATACTGCTCTAGAAAACCCTCCTGGATGCTCCTTACAAATTCTGCTCCATCTGGACCTCTAACACTAAGCGAATCACAGTCAATGTTGGGAAAATTAAAATCTCCTATCACCACCACCCTGTTGCTCCTACATCTTTCCATAATCTGTTTACATATTTGTACCTCTATCTCACGCTCGCTGTTGGGAGGCCTGTAGTACAGCCCCAACATTGTTACCGCACCCTTCCTATTTCTGAGTTCTGTCCATATTGCCTCACTGCTCGAGTCCTCCATAGTGCCCTCCTTCAGCACAGCTGTGATATCCTCTTTGACCAGTAATGCAACTCCTCCACCCCTTTTACCTCCCTCTCTATCCCGCCTGAAGCATCGATATCCTGGGATATTTAGTTGCCAATCATGCCCTTCCCTCAACCAAGTCTCAGTAATAGCAATAACATCATACTCCCAGGTACTAATCCAAGCCCTAAGTTCATCTGCCTTACCTACTACACTTCTTGCATTAAAACAAATGCACCTCAGACCACCAGTCCCTTTATATTCATCATCTGCTCCCTGCCTGCTCTTCCCCTTAGTCACACTGACTTCATTATCTAGTTCCTTACAGGCTTTTGTTACTACCTCCTTACTGTCAACTGACCTCAATTGGTTCCCATCCCCCTGCCACATTAGTTTAAACCCTCCCCAACAGCGTTAGCAAAAGCACCTCCAAGGACATTGGTTCCAGTCCGGCCCAGGTGTAGACAGTCCAATTTGTAATAGTCCCACCTCCCCCAGAACCGGTCCCAATGTCCCAAAAATCTGAACCCCTCCTTCCTGCACCATCTCTCAAGCCACGCATTCATCCTGACTATTCTTTCATTTTTACTCTGACTATCACGTGGCACTGGTAGTAATCCTGAGATTACTACCTTTGAGGTCCTACTTTTTAACTTGGCTCCTAACTCCCTAAACTCTGCATGTAGGACCTCATCCCGTTTTTTACCTATATCATTAGTGCCTATGTGCACAATGACAACTGGCTGTTCACCCTCCCCCTTTAGAATGTTCTGCAGCCGATCTGAGACGTCCCTGACCCGTGCACCTGGGAGGCAACATACCATTCGGGAGCCTCGTTTTCGACCACAGAACCGCCTATCTACTCCCCTTACAATCGAATCCCCTACGACTATAGCCCTTCCACTCTTTTTCCCGCCCTTCGGAAACTCCTTCCCCACGCACTGAAACCTCTTCCACACACACTGAAACCCCTTCCCCGCACACTGAAACCTCTTCCCCACACACTGAATCCCCTTCACCACACACTGAAACCCCTTCCCCACACACTGAAACCTCTTCCCCACACACTGAAACCACATCCCCACAGACAGAAACCCCTTCCTCACACTCTGAAACCCCTTCCCCTCACACTGAAAACATCTTCCCCACACTCTTAAAACTCTTCCGAACACACTGAAACCCCTTCCCCACACACTGACACCCATCCCCACACACTGAAACCCCTTCTCCACACAGTGAAACCCATCCCCACACACTGAAACCCTTCCCCACACACTGTAACCCTTCCCCGCACACTGAAACCCCTTCCCCAAACACTGAAACCGCTTTCACACACACTGAAATCCCTTCCCCGCACACTGAAACCCCTTCCCCGCTCACTGAAACCCTTCCCCACACACTGAAACCGCTTCCACACACACTGAAATCCCTTCCCCGCACACTAAAACCCCTTCCCCGCACACTGAAACCCTTCCCCACACGCTGAAACCCCTTCCCCACGCACTGAAACCTCTTCCACACATACTCAAACCGCTTCCCCAAAAACTGAAACATGTTCCCCACAGACTGAAACCTCTTCCGCACACACTGAAAGCTCTTCCCCACAGACTGAAACACTTCCCCACACACTGAAACCTCTTCCCCACACACTGAAACTCCTTCCCGACGCATTGAAACCTCTTCCACACACACTGAAACATCTTCCCACACACTGAAACCAGTTCCCCAGACACTGAAACTTCTTCCACACGCACTGAAAGCCGTCCCCACACACTGAAAGCCCTTCCACACACACTGAAACATCTTCCACACACACTGAAACCCCTTCCCCACGCACTGAGACCCCTTCCACACACACTGAAACCCCTTCACCACGCACTGAAACCTCTTCCACACATACTGAAACCTCTTCCCCAAAAACTGAAACCTGTTCCCCACAGACTGAAACCTCTTCCCCACACACTGAAACTCCTTCCCCACGCACTGAAACCTCTTCCACACACGCTGAAACCCATTCCCCGCACACTGAAACCTCTTCCCCACACACTGAAACCTCTTCCCCACACACTGAAACCACATCCCCACAGACAGAAACCCTTTCCCCACACTCTGAAATCCCTTCCCCACACTCTGAAACCCCTTCCCCACACACTGAAAACATCTTCCCCACACACTGAAAACATCTTCCCCACACTCTTAAAACTCTTCCGAACACACTGAAACCCCTTCCCCACACACTGAAACCCATCCCCACACACTGAAACCCCTTCCCCACACAGTGAAACCCCTTCCCCACACACTGAAACCCTTCCCCACACACTGTAACCCCTTCCCCGCACACTGATACCCCTTCCCCACACACTGAAACCGCTTCCACACACACTGAAATCCCTTCCCCGCACACTGAAACCCCTTCCCCGCACACTGAAACACTTCCCCGCACGCTGAAACCCCTTCCCCACACGCTGAAACCCCTTCCACACACACTGAAACCCATCCCCACACACTGAAACCCCTTCCACACACACTGAAACCCTTCCCCACACACTGAAAACTCTTCCCCACACACTGAAACTCCTTCCCGACGCATTGAAACCTCTTCCACACACACTGAAACATCTTCCCACACACTGAAACCTGTTCCCCACACGCTTAAACTTCTTCCACACGCACTGAAACCCATCCCCACACACTGAAAGCCCTTCCACACACACTGAAACATCTTCCAAACACACTTAAACCCCTTCCCCACGCACTGAGTCCCCTTCCACACACACTGTTACCCCTTCCCCACACACTGAAATCCTTCCCCACACACTGAAACCTCTTCCCACACACTGAAACCTCTTCGCAACAGACTGAAACCCTTCCCCACACACTGAAGCCTCTTCCCCACACACTGAAACCTCTTCCCCACTCACTGAAACCTATTCCCCGCACACTGAAACCTCTTCCCCACACACTGAATTCCCTTCACCACACACTGAAACCACTTCCCCACACACTGAAACCTCTTCCCCACACACTGAAACCCTTCCCCACACTCTGTAACCCCTTCCCCGCACACTGTAACCCCTTCCCCACACACAGAAACCGCATTCACACACGCTGAAATCCCTTCCCCGCACACTGAAACCCCTTCCCCGCTCACTGAAACCCTTCCCCACACACTGAAACCGCTTCCACGCACACTGAAATCCCTTCCCCGCACACTAAAACCCCTTCCCCGCACACTGAAACCCTTCCCCACACGCTGAAACCCCTTCCCCACGCACTGAAACCTCTTCCACACATACTGAAACCTCTTCCACAAAAACTGAAACCTGTTCCCCACAGACTGAAACCTCTTCCGCACACACTGAAAGCTCTTCCCCACAGACTGAAACCTTTCCCCAATCACTGAAACCTCTTCCCCACACACTGAAACTCCTTCCCGACGCATTGAAACCTCTTACACACACTCTGAAACCCGTTCCCCAAACACTGAAACCCATCCCCACACACTGAAACCTCTTCC
Source organism: Heterodontus francisci (assembly GCF_036365525.1). Taxonomy (NCBI): domain Eukaryota; kingdom Metazoa; phylum Chordata; class Chondrichthyes; order Heterodontiformes; family Heterodontidae; genus Heterodontus; species Heterodontus francisci. Next base: position 57,270 of record NW_027141681.1, read on the forward strand.
CCACACAGTGAAACACTTTCCCCACACGCTGAAACCCCTTCCTAACACGCTGAAACCCCTTCCACACACACTGAAACCCTTCCCCGCACACTGAAACCCCTTCTGCACAGACTGAAACCCCTTAACCACCCACTGAAACCCCTTCCCCACACACTGAAACCCATCCCCACACACTGAAACCCCTTGCCCACACACTGAAACCCATCCCCACACACTGAAACCCTTCCCCACACACTGTAACCCCTTCCCCGCACACTGAAACCCCTTCCCCACACACTGAAACCGCTTCCGCACACACTGAAATCCCTTCCCCGCGCACTGAAAACCCTTCCCCGCACACTGAAACCCTTCCACACACGCTGAAACCCCTTCCCCACACGCTGAAACCCTTTCCACACACACTGAAACCCATCCTCACACACTGAAACCCCTTCCCCACACACTGAAACCCCTTCCCCACACACTGAAAACATCTTCCCCACACTCTTAAAACTCTTCCGAACACACTGAAACCCCTTCCCCACACACTGAAACCCATCCCCACACACTGAAACCCCTTCCCCTCACAGTGAAACCCATCCCCACACACTAAAACCCTTCCCCACACACTGTAACCCCTTCCCCGCACACTGAAACCCCTTCCCCACACACTGAAACCGCTTCCACACACACTGAAATCCCTTCCCCGCACACTGAAACCCCTTCCTCGCACACTGAAACCCTTCCCCACACGCTGAAACCCCTTCCCCACACGCTGAAACCCCTTCCACACACACTGAAACCCATCCCCACACACTGAAACCCCTTCCACACACACTGAAACCCCTTCCCCACGCACTGAAACCTCTTCCACTCATACTGAAACCTCTTCCGCAAAAACTGAAACCTGTTCCCCACAGACTGAAACCTCTTCCGCACACACTGAAAGCTCTTCCCCACAGACTGAAACCCTTCCCCACACACTGAAACCTCTTCCCCACACACTGAAACTCCTTCCCGACGCATTGAAACCTCTTCCACACACACTGAAACATCTTCCCAAACACTGAATCCTGTTCCCCACACGCTGAAACTTCTTTCACACGCACTGAAACCCCTTCCCCACGCACTGAGACCCCTTCCACACACACTGAAATCCCTTCGCCACGCACTGAAACCTCTTCCACACATACTGAAACCTCTTCCCCAAAAACTGAAACCTGTTCCCCACAGACTGAAACCTCTTCCCCACACACTGAAACACCTTCCCCACGCACTGAAACCTCTTCCACACACACGGAAACCCCTTCCCCGCACACTGAAACCTCTTCCCCACACACTGAATCCCCTTCACCACACACTGAAACCCCTTCCCCACTCACTGAACCCTGTTCCCCACACACTGAAAGCACATCCCCACAGACAGAAACCCCTTCCCCACACACTGAAACCCCTTGGCCACACACTGAAAACATCTTCCCCACACTCTTAAAACTCTTCCGAACACACTGAAACCCCTTCCCCACACACTGAAACCCATCCCCACACACTGAAACCCCTTCCCCACACAGTGAAACCCATCCCCACACACTGAAACCCTTCCCCACACACTGTAACCCCTTCCCCACACTCTGAAACCCTTTCCCCAAACACTGAAACCCATCCCCACACACTGAAACCTCTTCCCCACACAGTGAAACACCTTCCCCACACGCTGAAACCCCTTCCCAACACGCTGAAACCCTTTCCATACACACTGAAACCCTTCCCCACACACTGAAACCCCTTCCGCACAGACTGAAACCCCTTAACCACACACTGAAACCCCTTCCCCACACACTGAAACCCATCCCCACACACTGAAACCCCTTGCCCACACACTGAAACCCATCCCCACACACTGAAACCCTTCCCCACACACTGTAACCGCTTCCCCGCACACTGAAACCCCTTCCCCACACACTGAAACCGCTACCGCACACACTGAAATCCCTTCCCCGCGCACTGAAACCCCTTCCCCGCACAGTGAAACCCTTCCACACACGCTGAAACCCCTTCCCCACACGCTGAAACCCTTTCCACACGCACTGAAACCCATCCCCACACACTGAAACCCCTTCCCCACACACTGAAACCCCTTTGCCACGCAATGAAACCTCTTCCACACATACTGAAACTTCTTCCCCAAAAACTGAAACCTGTTCCCCACAGACTGAAACCTCTTCCCCACACATTGAAACTCCTTCCCCACGCACTGAAACCTCTTCCACACACACTGAAACCCCTTCCCCGCACACTGAAACCTCTTCCCCACACACTGAATCCCCTTCATCACACACTGAAACCCCTTCCCCACACACTGAAACCTCTTCCCCACACACTGAAACCACATCCCCACAGACAGAAACTCCTTCCCCACACTCTGAAACCCCTTCCCCACACACTGAAAACATCTTCCCCACACTCTTAAAACTCTTCCCCACACACTGAAACCCCTTCCCCACACACTGAAAACCATCCGCACACACTGAAACCCCATCCCCACACAGTGAAACCCATCCCCACACACTGAAACCGCTTCCACACACACTGAAATCCCTTCCCCGCACACTGAAACCCCTTCCCCGCACACTGAAACCCTTCCCCACACGCTGAAACCCCTTCCCCACACGCTGAAACCCCTTCCACACACACTGAAACCCATCCCCACACACTGAAACCCCTTCCACACACACTGAAACCCCTTCCCCCCGCACTGAAACCTCTTCCACACATACTGAAACCTCTTCCCCAAAAACTGAAACCTGTTCCCCACAGACTGAAACCTCTTCCGCACACACTGAAAGGTCTTCCCCACAGACTGAAACCCTTCCCCACACACTGAAACCTCTTCCCCACACACTGAAACTCCTTCCCGACGCATTGAAACCTCTTCCACACACACTGAAACATCTTCCCACACACTGAAACCTGTTACCCACACGCTGAAACTTCTTCCACACGCACTGAAACCCCTTCCCCACGCACTGAGACCCCTTCCACACACACTGAAACCCCTTCGCCACGCACTGAAAACTCTTCCACACATACTGAAACCTCTTCCCCAAAAACTGAAACCTGTTCCCCACAGACTGAATCCTCTTCCCCACACACTGAAACTCCTTCCCCACGAACTGAAACCTCTTCCACACACACGGAAACCCCTTCCCCGCACACTGAAACCTCTTCCCCACACACTGAATCCCCTTCACCACACACTGAAACCCCTTCCCCACACACTGAAACCTCTTCCCCACACACTGAAACCACATCCCCACAGACAGAAACCCCTTCCCCACACTCTGAAACCCCTTCCCCACACACTGAAAACATCTTCCCCACACTCTTAAAACTCTTCCGAACACACTGAAACACCTTCCCCACACACTGAAACCCATCCCCACACACTGAAACCCCTTCCCCACACAGTGAAACCCATCCCCACAGACTGAAACCCTTCCCCACACACTGTAACCCCTTCCCCGCACACTGAAACCCCTTCCCCACACACTGAAACCGCTTCCACACACACTGAAATCCCTTCCCCGCACACTGAAAACCCTTCCCCGCACACTGAAACACTTCCCCACACGCTGAAACCCCTTCCCCACACGCTGAAACCCCTTCCACACACACTGAAACCCATCCCCACACACTGAAACCCCTTCCACACACACTGAAACCCCTTCCCCACGCACTGAAACCTCTCCCACACATACTGAAACCTCTTCCCCAAAAACTGAAACCTGTTCCCCACAGACTGAAACCTCTTCCGCACACACTGAAAGCTCTTCCCCACAGACTGAAACCCTTCCCCACACACTGAAACCTCTTCCCCACACACTGAAACTCCTTCCCGACGCATTGAAACCTCTTCCACACACACTGAAACATCTTCCCACACACTGAAACCTGTTCCCCACACGCTGAAACTTCTTCCACACGCACTGAAACCCATCCCCACACACTGAAAGCCCTTCCACACACACTGAAACATCTTCCACACACACTGAAACCCCTTCCCCACGCACTGAGACCTCTCCCACACACACTGTTACCCCTTCCCCACACACTGAAATACTTCCCCACACACTGAAACCTCTTCCCACACACTGAAACCTCTTCACAACAGACTGAAACCCTTCCCCACACACTGAAGTCTCTTCCCCACACACTGAAACCTCTTCCCCGCACACTGAAACCCCTTCCCCGCATACTGAAACCTCTTCCCCACACACTGAATTCCCTTCACCACACACTGAAACCACTTCCCCACACACTGAAACCTCTTCCCCACAGACTGAAACCACTTCCCCACAGACTGAAACCCCTTCCCCACACTCTGAAACCTCTTCCCCATACACTGAAACCTCTTCCCCACACACTGAAACCACTTCCCCACAAACTGAATCCCCTTCCCCACACACTGAAACCTCTTCCCCACACACTGAAACCCCTTGCCCACAGACTGAAACCCCTTAACCACTCACTGAAACCCATCCCCACACACTGAAATCTCTTCCACACATACTGAAACCCCTTCCCCACAGACTGAAACCCCTTCCCCACACACTGAAACCCATCCCCACACACTGAAACCTCTTCCCCACACACTGAAACCCCTTCCCCACACACTGAAACACATCCCCACACACTGAAACCCATCCCCACACCCTGAAACCCCTTCCCCACGCACTGAAACCCATCTCCACACACTGCCACCCTTCCCCACACACTGTAACCCCTTCCCCGCACACTGAAACCCCTTCCCAACACACTGAAACCGCTTCCACACACACTGAAATCCCTTCCCCACACACTGAAACCACTTCTCCGCACACTGAAACCCTTCCCCACACGCTGAAACCTCTTCCCCACACACAGAAAGCTCTTCCACTCAGACTGAAACCCATCCCCACACACTGAAACCCTTTCCCCACACACTGAAACCCCATCCCCACGCACTGAAACCTGTTCCACACACACACTGAAACCTCTTCCCCACACACTGAAACCTCTTCCCCACACGCTGAAACTACTTCCACACGCACTGAAACCCATCCCCACACACTGAAACCCCTTCCACACAAACTGAAACCCCTTCCCCGCACACTGAAACCTCTTCCCCACACACTGAATCCCCTTCACCACACACTGAAACCCCTTCCCCACACACTGAAACCTCTTCCCCACACACTGAAACCACATCCCCACAGACAGAAACCCCTTCCCCACACTCTGAAACCCCTTCCCCACACACAGAAAACATCTTCCCCACACTCTTAAAACTCTTCCGAACACACTGAAACCCTTTCCCCACACACTGAAACCCATCCCCACACACTGAAACCCCTTCCCCACACAGTGAAACCCATCCCCACACACTGAAACCCTTCCCCACACACTGTAACCCCTTCCCCGCACACTGAAACCCCTTCCCCACACACTGAAACCGCTTCCACACACACTGAAATCCCTTCCCCGCACACTGAAAACCCTTCCCCGCACACTGAAACCCTTCCCCACACGCTGAAACCCCTTCCCCACACGCTGAAACCCCTTCCACACACACTGAAACCCATCCCCACACACTGAAACCCCTTCCACACACACTGAAACCCCTTCCCCACGCACTGAAACCTCTCCCACACATACTGAAACCTCTTCCCCAAAAACTGAAACCTGTTCCCCACAGACTGAAACCTCTTCCGCACACACTGAAAGCTCTTCCCCACAGACTGAAACCCTTCCCCACACACTGAAACCTCTTCCCCACACACTGAAACTCCTTCCCGACGCATTGAAACCTCTTCCACACACAATGAAACATCTTCCCACACACTGAAACCTGTTCCCCACACGCTGAAACATCTCCCACACGCACTGAAACCCATCCCCACACACTGAAAGCCCTTCCACACACACTGAAACATCTTCCACACACACTGAAACCCCTTCCCCACGCACTGAGACCCCTCCCACACACACTGTTACCCCTTCCCCACACACTGAAATCCTTCCCCACACACTGAAACCTCTTCCCACACACTGAAACCTCTTCGCAACAGACTGAAACCCTTCCCCACACACTGAAGTCTCTTCCCCACACACTGAAACCTCTTCCCCACACACTGAAACCCCTTCCCCGCACACTGAAACCTCTTCCCCACACACTGAATTCCCTTCACCACACACTGAAACCACTTCCCCACACACTGAAACCTCTTCCCCACAGACTGAAACCACTTCCCCACAGACTGAAACCCCTTCCCCACACTCTGAAACCTCTTCTCCATACACTGAAACCTCTTCCCCACACACTGAAACCACTTCCCCACAAACTGAATCCCCTTCCCCACACACTGAAACCTCTTCCCCACACACTGTAACCCCTTGCCCACAGACTGAAACCCCTTAACCACTCACTGAAACCCATCCCCACACACTGAAATCTCTTCCACACACACTGAAACCCCTTCCCCACAGACTGAAACCCCTTCCCCACACACTGAAACCCATCCCCACACACTGAAACCTCTTCCCCACACACTGAAACCCCTTCCCCACACACTGAAACCCATCCCCACACACTGAAACCCATCCCCACACCCTGAAACCCCTTCCCCACACACTGAAACCCATCTCCACACACTGCCACCCTTCCCCACACACTGTAACCCTTCCCCGCACACTGAAACCCCTTCCCAACACACTGAAACCGCTTCCAACACACTGAAATCCTTTCCCCACACACTGAAACCACTTCTCCGCACACTGAAACCCTTCCCCACACGCTGAAACCTCTTCCCCACACACTGAAAGCTCTTCCACTCAGACTGAAACCCATCCCCACACACTGAAACCCCTTCCCCACACACTGAAACCCCATCCCCACGCACTGAAACCTGTTCCACACACTCACTGAAACGTCTTCCCCACACACTGAAACTACTTCCACACGCACTGAAACCCATCCCCACACACTGAAACCCCTTCCATACACACTGAAGCCTCTTCCGCACACACTGAATCCCCTTTCCCGGACACTGAAACCCCTTCCCCGCACACTGAATCCCTTCCCCACACGCTGGAACCCCTTACCCACACGCTGAAACTCCTTCCACACACACTGAAACCTCTTCCACATGCACTGAAACCCCTTCCGCACACACTGAAACCCATCCCCAAACACTGAAACCCATCCCCTCACACTGAAACCATTCCCCACACAATGAAACGTATCCCCACACACTGAAACCTCTTCCCCACACACTGAAACCCCTTATCCACAAACTGAAACCTTTTCCCCACACACTGAAACCACTTCCCCACAGACTGAAACCACTTCCCCACACTCTGCAACCTCTTCGCCACTGACTGAAAGACTTCCCCACACACTGAAACCCATCCCCACACACTGAAACCCCTTCCCCACACACTGAAACCCATCCCCACACACTGAAACCTCTTCCCCACACACTGAAACCCATCCCCACACACTGAAATCCTTCCCCACACACTGAAACCTCTTCCCACACACTCAAACCTCTTCGCCTCAGACTGGAACCCTTCCCCACACACTGAAACCCATCCCCACACACTGAAACCCGTTCCCCACACACTGAAACCCCTTCCGCACTCACTGAAACCCATCCCCACACACTGAAACCACTTCCCCACACACTGAAACCCATCCCCACACACTGAAACCCTTCCCCACACACTGAAACCTCTTCCCACACACTGAAACCTCTTTCGACACACTGAAACCTGTTCCCCACACACTGAAACCCCTTCACCGCACACTGAAAAATCTTCCCCACACACTGAAACCTCTTCCCCACACACTGAAACCCCCTCCCCACACACTGAAACCCCTTTCGCACGCTCTGAAACACGTTCCCCAAACACTGAAACACATCACCACACACTGAAACCTCTTCCCCACACAGTGAAACCCCTTCCCCGCACACTGAAACCCCTTCCCCGCCACTGAAACCCTTCCCCACACGCTGATACCCCTTCCCAACACGCTGAAACCCCTTCCACACACACTGAAACCTGTCCCCACACACTGAAACCCCTTCCCCACAGACTGAAACCCCTTAATCACACACTGAAACCCCTTCTCCACAGACTGAAACCCATCCCCACACAATGAAACACCTTCCCCAAACACTGAAACCCATCCCCACACACTGAATCCCTTCCCCACACACTGTAACCACTTTGCCGCACACTGAAACCCCTTGCCCATACACTGAATGCGCTTCCGCACACACTGAAATCCCTTCCCCGCGCACAGAAACCCCTTCCCCGCACACTGAAACCCTCGCACACACGCTGAAACCCCTTCCCCACACGCTGAAACCCCTTCCACACACACTGAAACCCATCCCCACACACTGAACCCCCTTCACCACACACTGAAACCCCTTCGCCACGCACTGAAACCTCTTCCACACATACTGAAACCTCTTCCCCAAAAACTGAAACCTTTTCCCCACAGACTGAAACCTCTTCCCCACACACTGAAACTCCTTCCCCACGCACTGAAACCTCTTCCACACACACTGAAACCCCTTAACCACACACTGAAACCTTTTCCCCAGACACTGAAACCTCTTCACCACAGACTGAAACCCCTTCCCCACACTCTGCAACCTCTTCGCCACAGACTGAAACCCTTCCCCACACACTGAAACCCATCCCCACACACTGAAACCCCTTCCACACACACTGAAACCCATCGCCACACACTGAAACCCCTTAACCACACACTGAAACCTTTTCCCCAGACACTGAAACCTCTTCCCCACAGACTGAAACCCCTTCCCCACACACTGAAACCTCTTCGCCACAGACTGAAACCATTCCCCACACACTGAAACCCATCCGCACACAATGAAACCCCTTCCACACACACTGAAACCCATCGCCACACACTGAAACCTCTTCCCCACACACTGAAACCCATCCCCACACACTGAAATCCTTCCCCACACACTGCAATCTCTTCCCACGCACTGAGACCTCTTCGCCACAAACGGAAACCCTTCCCCACAAACTGGAACCCATCCCCACATACTGAAACCCCTTCCCCACAGACTGAAACACCTTAACCTCACACTGAAACCCATCGCCACACACTGAAACCCCTTCCTCACACACTGAAACCTCTTCCCCACACACTGAAACCCCTTCCCCACACACTGAAACCCCTTTCCCACACTCTGACACCCGTTCCCCAAACACTGAAACCCATCCCCACACAATGAAACCTCTTCCCCACACAGTGAAACACCTCCCCCACACGCTGAAACCCCTTCCCAACACGCTGAAAACCCTTCCACACACACTGAAACCCTTCCCCGCACACTGAAACCCCTTCCCCACAGACTGAAACCCCTTAACCACACACTGAAACCCCTTCCCCACACACTGAAACCCATCCCCACACACTGAAACCCCTTCCCCACACACTGAAACCCCTTCGCCACGCACTGAAACCTCTTCCACACATACTGAAACCTCTTCCCCAAAAACTGAAACCTGTTCCCCACAGACTGAAACCTCTTCCCCACACACTGAAACTCCTTCCCCACGCACTGAAACCTCTTCCACACACACTGAAACCCCTTCCCCGCACACTGAAACCTCTTCCCCACACACTGAATCCCCTTCACCACACACTGAAACCCCTTCCGCACACACTGAAACCTCTTCCCCACACACTGAAACCACATCCCCACAGACAGAAACCCCTTCCCCACACTCTGAAACCCCTTCCCCACACAGTGAAAACATCTTCCCCACACTCTTAAAACTCTTCCGAACACACTGAAACCCCTTCCCCACACACTGAAACCCAACCCCACACACTGAAACCCCTTCCCCACACAGTGAAACCCATCCCCACACACTGAAACCCTTCCCTACACACTGTAACCCCTTCCCCGCACACTGAAACCCCTTCCCCACACACTGAAACCGCTTCCACACACACTGAAATCCCTTCCCCGCACACTGAAACACCTTCCCCGCACACTGAAACCTTTCCCCACACGCTGAAACCCCTTCCCCACACGCTGAAACCCCTTCCACACACACTGATACCCATCCCCACACACTGAAACCCCTTCCACACACACTTAAACCCCTTCCCCACGCACTGAAACCTCTTCCACACATACTGAAACCTCTTCTCCAAAAACTGAAACCTGTTCCCCACAGACTGAAACCTCTTCCACACACACTGAAAGTTCTTCCACACACACTGAAACCCTTCCCCACACACTGAAACCTCTTCCCCACACACTGAAACTCCTTCCCGACGCATTGAAACCTCTTCCACACACACTGAAACATCTTCCCACACACTGAAACCTGTTCCCCACACGCTGAAACTTCTTCCACACGCACTGAAACCCCTTCCCCACGCACTGAGACCCCTTCCACACACACTGAAACCCCTTCGCCACGCACTGAAACCTCTTCCACACATACTGAAACCTCTTCCCCAAAAACTGAAACCTGTTCCCCACAGACTGAAACCTCTTCCCCACACACTGAAACTCCTTCCCCACGCACTGAAACCTCTTCCACACACACTGAAACCCCTTCCCCGCACACTGAAACCTCTTCCCCACACACTGAATCCCCTTCACCACACACTGAAACCCCTTCCCCACACACTGAAACCTCTTCACCACACACTGAAACCACACCCCACAGACAGAAACCCCTTCCCCACACTCTGAAACCCCTTCCCCACACACTGAAAACATCTTCCCCACACTCTTAAAACTCTTCCGAACACACTGAAACCCCTTCCCCACACACTGAAACCCATCCCCACACGCTGAAACCCCTTCCCCACACACTGTAACCCCTTCCCCGCACACTGAAACCCCTTCCCCACACACTGAAACCGCTTCCACACACACTGAAATCCCATCCCCGCACACTGAAACCCCTTCCCCGCACACTGAAACCCTTCCCCACACGCTGAAACCCCCTCCACACACACTGAAACCCATCCCCACACACTGAAACCCCTTCCACACACACTGAAACCCCTTCCCCACGCACTGAAACCTCTCCCACACATACTGAAACCTCTTCCCCAAAAACTGAAACCTGTTCCCCACAGACTGAAACCTCTTCCGCACACACTGAAAGCTCTTCCCCACAGACTGAAACCCTTCCCCACACACTGAAACCTCTTCCCCACACACTGAAACTCCTTCCCGACGCAATGAAACCTCTTCCACACACACTGAAACCCATCCCCACACACTGAAACCCCTTGCCCACACACTGAAACCCATCCCAACACACTGAAACCCTTCCCCACACACTGTAACCCCTTCCCCGCACACTGAAACCCCTTCCCCACACACTGAAACCGCTTCCGCACACACTGAAATCCCTTCCCCGCGCACTGAAACCCCTTCCCCGCACACTGAAACCCTTCCACACAAGCTGAAACCCCTTCCCCACACGTTGAAACCCTTTCCACACACACTGAAACCCATCCCCACACACTGAAACCCCTTCCCCACACACTGAAACCCCTTCGCCACGCACTGAAACCTCTTCCACACATACTGAAACCTCTTCCCTAAAAACTGAAACCTGTTCCCCACAGACTGAAACCTCTTCCCCACACACTGAAACTCCTTCCCCACGCACTGAAACCTCTTCCACACACACTGAAACCCCTTCCCCGCACACTGAAACCTCTTCCCCACACACTGAATCCCCTTCAACACACACAAAAACCCCTTCCCCACACACTGAAACCTCTTCCCCACTCACTGAAAACACATCCCCACAGACAGAAACCCCTTCCCCACACTCTGAATCCCCTTCCCCACACACTGAAAACATCTTCCCCACACTCTTAAAACTCTTCCGAACACACTGAAACCCCTTCCCCACACACTGAAACCCAACCCCACACACTGAAACCCCTTCCCCACACACTGAAACCGCTTCCACACACACTGAAATCCCTTCCCCGCACACTGAAACACCTTCCCCGCACACTGAAACCCTTCCCCACACGCTGAAACCCCTTCCCCACACGCTGAAACCCCTTCCACACACACTGATACCCATCCCCACACACTGAAACCCCTTCCACACACACTTAAACCCCTTCCCCACGCACTGAAACCTCTTCCACACATACTGAAACCTCTTCCCCAAAAACTGAAACCTGTTCCCCACAGACTGAAACCTCTTCCACACACACTGAAAGTTCTTCCACACAGACTGAAACCATTCCCCACACACTGAAACCTCTTCCCCACACACTGAAACTCCTTCCCGACGCATTGAAACCTCTTCCACACACACTGAAACATCTTCCCACACACTGAAACCTGTTCCCCACACGCTGAAACTTCTTCCACACGCACTGAAACCCCTGCCCCACGCACTGAGACCCCTTCCACAAACACTGAAACCCCTTCGCCACGCACTGAAACCTCTTCCACACATACTGAAACCTCTTCCCCAAAAACTGAAACCTGTTCCCCACAGACTGAAACCTCTTCCCCACACACTGAAACTCCTTCCCCACGCACTGAAACCTCTTCCACACACACTGAAACCCCTTCCCCGCACACTGAAACCTCTTCCCCACACACTGAATCCCCTTCACCACACACTGAAACCCCTTCCCCACACACTGAAACCTCTTCACCACACACTGAAACCACATCCCCACAGACAGAAACCTCTTCCCCATACTCTGAAACCCCTTCCCCACACATTGAAAACATCTTACCCACACTCTTAAAACTCTTCCGAACACACTGAAACCCCTTCCCCACACACTGAAACCCATCTCCACACGCTGAAACCCCTTCCCCACACAGTGAAACCCATCCCCACACACTGAAACCCTTCCCCACACACTGTAACCCCTTCCCCGCACACTGAAACCCCTTCCCCACACACTGAAACCGCTTCCACACACACTGAAATCCCTTCCCCGCACACTGAAACCCCTTCCCCGCACACTGAAACCCTTCCCCACACGCTGAAACCCCTTCCACACACACTGAAACCCATCCCCACACACTGAAACCCCTTCCACACACACTGTAACCCCTTCCCCACACACTGAAACCTCTCCCACACATACTGAAACCTCTTCCCCAAAAACTGAAACCTGTTCCCCACAGACTGAAACCTCTTCCGCACACACTGAAAGCTCTTCCCCACAGACTGAAACCCTTCCCCACACACTGAAACCCCTTCCCCACACACTGAAACTCCTTCCCGACGCATTGAAACCTTTTCCACACACACTGAAACATCTTCCCAAACACTGAAACCTGTTCCCCACACACTGAAACATCTTCCCACACACTGAAACCTCTTCCCCACACACTGAAACTCCTTCCCCACGCACTGAAACCTGTTCCACACACACTGAAACCTCTTCCCCACACACTGAAACCTCTTCCCCACACGCTGAAACTACTTCCACACGCACTGAAACCCATCCCCACACACCGAAACCCCTTCCACACACACTGAAACCTCTTCCACACAAACTGAAACCCTTCCCCGCACATTGAAACCCCTTCCGCACACACTGAATCCCCTCACACACACGGAAACCCCTTCCCCGCACACTGAAACCCCTTCCCCGCACACTGAAACCCCTCCCCGCACGCTGAAACCCCTTCCACACACACTGATACCCATCCCCACACACTGAAACCCCTTCCACACACACTGAAACCCCTTCCCCACGCACTGAAACCTCTTCCACACATACTGAAACCTCTTCCCCAAAAACTGAAACCTGTTCCCCACAGACTGAAACCTCTTCCCCGCACACTGAAACCTCTTCCCCACACACTGAATCCCCTTCACCACACACTGAAACCCCTTCCCCACACACTGAAACCTCTTCACCACACACTGAAACCACACCCCACAGACAGAAACCCCTTCCCCACACTCTGAAACCCCTTCCCCACACACTGAAAACATCTTCCCCACACTCTTAAAACTCTTCCGAACACACTGAAACCCCTTCCCCACACACTGAAACCCATCCCCACACGCTGAAACCCCTTCCCCACACACTGTAACCCCTTCCCCGCACACTGAAACCCCTTCCCCACACACTGAAACCCTTCCCCACACGCTGAAACCCCCTCCACACACACTGAAACCCATCCCCACACACTGAAACCCCTTCCACACACACTGAAACCCCTTCCCCACGCACTGAAACCTCTCCCACACATACTGAAACCTCTTCCCCAAAAACTGAAACCTGTTCCCCAAAGACTGAAACCTCTTCCGCACACACTGAAAGCTCTTCCCCACAGACTGAAACCCTTCCCCACACACTGAAACCTCTTCCCCACACACTGAAACTCCTTCCCGACGCAATGAAACCTCTTCCACACACACTGAAACCCATCCCCACACACTGAAACCCCTTGCCCACACACTGAAACCCATCTCCACACACTGAAACCCTTCCCCACACACTGTAACCCCTTCCCCGCACACTGAAACCCCTTCCCCACACACTGAAACCGCTTCCGCACACACTGAAATCCCTTCCACGCGCACTGAAACCCCTTCCCCGCACACTGAAACCCTTCCACACAAGCTGAAACCCCTTCCCCACACGTTGAAACCCTTTCCACACACACTGAAACCCATCCCCACACACTGAAACCCCTTCCCCACACACTGAAACCCCTTCGCCACGCACTGAAACCTCTTCCACACATACTGAAACCTCTTCCCTAAAAACTGAAACCTGTTCCCCACAGACTGAAACCTCTTCCCCACACACTGAAACTCCTTCCCCACGCACTGAAACCTCTTCCACACACACTGAAACCCCTTCCGCGCACACTGAAACCTCTTCCCCACACACTGAATCCCCTTCAACACACACAAAAACCCCTTCCCCACACACTGAAACCTCTTCCCCACTCACTGAAAACACATCCCCACAGACAGAAACCCCTTCCCCACACTCTGAATCCCCTTCCCCACACACTGAAAACATCTTCCCCACACTCTTAAAACTCTTCCGAACACACTGAAACCCCTTCCCCACACACTGAAACCCAACCCCACACACTGAAACCCCTTCCCCACACACTGAAACCGCTTCCACACACACTGAAATCCCTTCCCCGCACACTGAAACACCTTCCCCGCACACTGAAACCCTTCCCCACACGC
The DNA here is from genome assembly GCF_036365525.1 of Heterodontus francisci. Classification (NCBI taxonomy): domain Eukaryota; kingdom Metazoa; phylum Chordata; class Chondrichthyes; order Heterodontiformes; family Heterodontidae; genus Heterodontus; species Heterodontus francisci. Next base: position 72,525 of record NW_027141681.1, read on the forward strand.
TGAAACCCCTTCCCCACACGCTGAAACCCCTTCCACACACACTGATACCCATCCCCACACACTGAAACCCCTTCCACACACACTTAAACCCCTTCCCCACGCACTGAAACCTCTTCCACACATACTGAAACCTCTTCCCCAAAAACTGAAACCTGTTCCCCACAGACTGAAACCTCTTCCACACACACTGAAAGTTCTTCCACACAGACTGAAACCCTTCCCCACACACTGAAACCTCTTCCCCACACACTGAAACTCCTTCCCGACGCATTGAAACCTCTTCCACACACACTGAAACATCTTCCCACACACTGAAACCTGTTCCCCACACGCTGAAACTTCTTCCACACGCACTGAAACCCCTTCCCCACGCCCTGAGACCCCTTCCACAAACACTGAAACCCCTTCGCCACGCACTGAAACCTCTTCCACACATACTGAAACCTCTTCCCCAAAAACTGAAACCTGTTCCCCACAGACTGAAACCTCTTCCCCACACACTGAAACTCCTTCCCCACGCACTGAAACCTCTTCCACACACACTGAAACCCCTTCCCCGCACACTGAAACCTCTTCCCCACACACTGAATCCCCTTCACCACACACTGAAACCCCTTCCCCACACACTGAAACCTCTTCACCACACACTGAAACCACATCCCCACAGACAGAAACCTCTTCCCCATACTCTGAAACCCCTTCCCCACACATTGAAAACATCTTACCCACACTCTTAAAACTCTTCCGAACACACTGAAACCCCTTCCCCACACACTGAAACCCATCTCCACACGCTGAAACCCCTTCCCCACACAGTGAAACCCATCCCCACACACTGAAACCCTTCCCCACACACTGTAACCCCTTCCCCGCACACTGAAACCCCTTCCCCACACACTGAAACCGCTTCCACACACACTGACATCCCTTCCCCGCACACTGAAACCCCTTCCCCGCACACTGAAACCCTTCCCCACACGCTGAAACCCCTTCCACACACACTGAAACCCATCCCCACACACTGAAACCCCTTCCACACACACTGTAACCCCTTCCCCACACACTGAAACCTCTCCCACACATACTGAAACCTCTTCCCCAAAAACTGAAACCTGTTCCCCACAGACTGAAACCTCTTCCGCACACACTGAAAGCTCTTCCCCACAGACTGAAACCCTTCCCCACACACTGAAACCTCTTCCCCACACACTGAAACTCCTTCCCGACGCATTGAAACCTCCTCCACACACACTGAAACATCTTCCCAAACACTGAAACCTGTTCCCCACACATTGAAACATCTTCCCACACACTGAAACCTCTTCCCCACACACTGAAACTCCTTCCCCACGCACTGAAACCTGTTCCACACACACTGAAACCTCTTCCCCACACACTGAAACCTCTTCCCCACACGCTGAAACTACTTCCACACGCACTGAAACCCATCCCCACACACCGAAACCCCTTCCACACACACTGAAACCTCTTCCACACAAACTGAAACCCTTCCCCGCACATTGAAACCCCTTCCGCACACACTGAATCCCCTCACACACACGGAAACCCCTTCCCCGCACACTGAAACCCCTTCCCCGCACACTGAAACCCCTCCCCGCACGCTGAAACCCCTTCCACACACACTGATGCCCATCCCCACACACTGAAACCCCTTCCACACACACTGAAACCCCTTCCCCACGCACTGAAACCTCTTCCACACATACTGAAACCTCTTCCCCAAAAACTGAAACCTGTTCCCCACAGACTGAAACCTCTTCCACACACACTGAAACCTCTTCCCCACACACTGAAACTACTTCCCGACGCATTGAAACCTCTTCCACACACACTGAAACATCTTCCCACACACTGAAACCTGTTCCCCACACGCTGAAACTTCTTCCACACGCACTGAAACCCATCCCCACACACTGAAAGCCCTTCCACACACACTGAAACATCTTCCACACACACTGAAACCCCTTCCCCACGCACTGAGACCCCTTCCACACACAGTGTTACCCCTTCCCCACACACTGAAATCCTTCCCCACACACTGAAACCTCTTCCCACACACTGAAACCTCTTCGCAACAGACTGAAACCCATCCGCACACACTGAAAGCTCTTCCCCACAGACTGAAACCCATCCCCACACACTGAAACCCCTTCCCCACAGACTGAAACCCCATCCCCACGCACTGAAACCTCTTCCACACATACTGAAAACTCTTCCCCAAAAACTGAAACCTGTTCCCCACAGACTGAAACCTCTTCCCCACACACTGAAACTCCTTCCCCACGCACTGAAACCTGTTCCACACACACTGAAACCTCTTCCCCACACACTGAAACCTCTTCCCCACACGCTGAAACTACTTCCACACGCACTGAAACCCATCCCCACACACCGAAACCCCTTCCACACACACTGAAACCTCTTCCACACAAACTGAAACCCCTTCCCCGCACATTGAAACCCCTTCCGCACACACTGAATCCCCTCACACACACGGAAACCCCTTCCCCGCACACTGAAACCCCTTCCCCGCACACTGAAACCCTTCCCCGCACGCTGAAACCCCTTCCACACACACTGATACCCATCCCCACACACTGAAACCCCTTCCACACACACTGAAACCCCTTCCCCACGCACTGAAACCTCTTCCACACATACTGAAACCTCTTCCCCAAAAACTGAAACCTGTTCCCCACAGACTGAAACCTCTTCCACACACACTGAAAGTTCTTCCACACAGACTGAAACCCTTCCCCACACACTGAAACCTCTTCCCCAAACACTGAAAATCCTTCCCGACGCATTGAAACCTCTTCCACAGACACTGAAACATCTTCCCACACACTGAAACCTGTTCCGCACACGCTGAAACTTCTTCCACACGCACTGAAACCCCTGCCCCACGCACTGAGACCCCTTCCACACACACTGAAACCCCTTCGCCATGCACTGAAACCTCTTCCACACATACTGAAACCTCTTCCCCAAAAACTGAAACCTGTTCCCCACAGACTGAAACCTCTTCCCCACACACTGAAACTCCTTCCCCACGCACTGAAACCTCTTCCACACACACGGAAACCCCTTCCCCGCACACTGAAACCTCTTCCCCACACACTGAATCCCCTTCACCACACACTGAAACCCCTTCCCCACACACTGAAACCTCTTCCCCACACACTGAAAGCACATCCCCACAGACAGAAACCCCTTCCCCACACTCTGAAACCCCTTCGCCACACACTGAAAACATCTTCCCCACACTCTTAAAACTCTTCCGAACACACTGAAACCCCTTCCCCAAACACTGAAACCCATCCCCACACACTGAAACCCCTTCCCCACACAGTGAAACCCATCCCCACACACTGAAACCGCTTCCACACACACTGAAATCCCTTCCCCGCACACTGAAACCCCTTCCCCGCACACTGAAACCCTTCCCCACACGCTGAAACCCCTTCCACACACACTGAAACCCATCCCCACACACTGAAACCCCTTCCACACACACTATAACCCCTTCCCCACGCACTGAAACCTCTCCCACACATACTGAAACCTCTTCCCCAAAAACTGAAACCTGTTCCCCACAGACTGAAACCTCTTCCGCACACACTGAAAGCTCTTCCCCACAGACTGAAACCCTTCCCCACACACTGAAACCTCTTCCCCACACACTGAAACTCCTTCCCGACGCATTGAAACCTCTTCCACACACACTGAAACATCTTCCCACACACTGAAACCTGTTCCCCACACGCTGAAACTTCTTCCACACGCACTGAAACCCATCCCCACACACTGAAAGCCCTTCCACACACACTGAAACATCTTCCACACACACTGAAACCCCTTCCCCACGCACTGAGACCCCTTCCACACACAGTGTTACCCCTTCCCCACACACTGAAATCCTTCCCCACACACTGAAACCTCTTCCCACACACTGAAACCTCTTCGCAACAGACTGAAACCCATCCCCACACACTGAAGCCTCTTCCCCACACACTGAAACCTCTTCCCCACACACTGAAACCCCTTCCCCGCACACTGAAACCTCTTCCCCACACACGGAATTCCCTTCACCACACACTGAAACCCCTTCCACACACACTGAAACCCCTTCCCCACGCACTGAAACCTCTTCCACACATACTGAAACCTCTTCCCCAAAAACTGAAACCTGTTCCCCACAGACTGAAACCTCTTCCACACACACTGAAAGTTCTTCCACACAGACTGAAACCCTTCCCCACACACTGAAACCTCTTCCCCAAACACTGAAACTCCTTCCCGAAGCATTGAAACCTCTTCCACACACACTGAAACATCTTCCCACACACTGAAACCTGTTCCGCACACGCTGAAACTTCTTCCACACGCACTGAAACCCCTGCCCCACGCACTGAGACCCCTTCCACACACACTGAAACCCCTTCGCCACACACTGAAACCTCTTCCACACATACTGAAACCTCTTCCCCAAAAACTGAAACCTGTTCCCCACAGACTGAAACCTCTTCCCCACACACTGAAACTCCTTCCCCACGCACTGAAACCTCTTCCACACACACGGAAACCCCTTCCCCGCACACTGAAACCTCTTCCCCACACACTGAATCCCCTTCACCACACACTGAAACACCTTCCCCACAAACTGAAACCTCTTCCCCACACACTGAAAGCACATCCCCACAGACAGAAACCCCTTCCCCACACTCTGAAACCCCTTCGCCACACACTGAAAACATCTTCCCCACACTCTTAAAACTCTTCCGAACACACTGAAACCCCTTCCCCACACACTGAAACCCATCCCCACACACTGAAACCGCTTCCACACACACTGAAATCCCTTCCCCGCACACTGAAACCCCTTCCCCGCACACTGAAACCCTTCCCCACACGCTGAAACCCCTTCCACACACACTGAAACCCATCCCCACACACTGAAACCCCTTCCACACACACTATAACCCCTTCCCCACGCACTGAAACCTCTCCCACACATACTGAAACCTCTTCCCCAAAAACTGAAACCTGTTCCCCACAGACTGAAACCTCTTCCGCACACACTGAAAGCTCTTCCCCACAGACTGAAACCCTTCCCCACACACTGAAACCTCTTCCCCACACACTGAAACTCCTTCCCGACGCATTGAAACCTCTTCCACACACACTGAAACATCTTCCCACACACTGAAACCTGTTCCCCACACGCTGAGACTTCTTCCACACGCACTGAAACCCATCCCCACACACTGAAAGCCAATCCACACACACTGAAACATCTTCCACACACACTGAAACCCCTTCCCCACGCACTGAGACCCCTTCCACACACACTGTTACCCCTTCCCCACACACTGAAATCCTTCCCCACACACTGAAACTTCGTCCCACACACTGACACCTCTTCGCAACAGACTGAAACCCATCCCCACACACTGAAGCCTCTTCCCCACACACTGAAACCTCTTCCCCACACACTGAAACCCCTTCCCCGCACACTGAAACCTCTTCCCCACACACGGAATTCCCTTCACCACACACTGAAACCACTTCCCCACACACTGAAACCTCTTCCCCACAGACAGAAACCACTTCCCCACAGACTGAAACCCCTTCTCCACACTCTGAAACCTCTTCCCCATACACTGAGACCTCTTCCCCACACACTGAAACCACTTCCCCACAAACTGAATCCCCTTCCCCACACACTGAAACCTCTTCCCCACACACTGAAACCCCTTGCCCACAGACTGAAACCCCTTAACCACTCACTGAAACCCATCCCCACACACTGAAATCTCTTCCACACACACTGAAACCCCTTCCCCACAGACTGAAACCCCTTCCCCACACACTGAAACCCATCCCCACACACTGAAACCTCTTCCCCACACACTGACAACCCTTCCCCACACACTGAAACCCATCCCCACACACTGAAACCCATCCCCACACCCTGAAACCCCTTCCCCACACACTGAAACCCAAACCACACACTGCAACCCTTCCCCACACACTGTAACCCCTTCCCCGCACACTGAAACCCCTTCCCAACACAGTGAAGCCGCTTCCACACACACTGAAATCCCTTCCCCGCACACTGAAACCACTTCTCCGCACACTGAAACCCTTCCCCACACGCTGAAACCTCTTCCCCACACACTCAAAGCTCTTCCACTCAGACTGAAACCCATCCCCACACACTGAAACCCCTTCCCCACACACTGAAACCCCATCCCCACGCACTGAAACCTCTTCCACACATACTGAAAACTCTTCCCCAAAAACTGAAACCTGTTCCCCACAGACTGAAACCTCTTCCCCACACACTGAAACTCCTTCCCCACGCACTGAAACCTCTTCCCCACACACTCAAACCTCTTCCCCACACGCTGAAACTACTTCCACACGCACTGAAACCCATCCCCACACACTGAAACCCCTTCCACACACACTGAAACCTCTTCCACACAAACTGAAACCCCTTCCCGGCACATTGAAACCCCTTCCGCACACACTGAATCCCCTCACACACACGGAAACCCCTTCCCCGCACACTGAAACCCCTTCCCCGCACACTGAAACCCTTCCCCACACGCTGAAACCCCTTACCCACACGCTGAAACTCCTTCCACACACACTGAAACCTCTTCCACATGCACTGAAACCCCTTCCGCACACACTGAAACCCATCCCCAAACACTGGAACCCATCCCCACACACTGAAACTCCTTCCCCAGGCACTGAAACCTCTTCCCCACACACTCAAACCTCTTCCCCACACGCTGAAACTACTTCCACACGCACTGAAACCCATCCCCACACACTGAAACCCCTTCCACACACACTGAAACCTCTTCCACACAAACTGAAACCCCTTCCCGGCACATTGAAACCCCTTCCGCACACACTGAATCCCCTCACACACACGGAAACCCCTTCCCCGCACACTGAAACCCCTTCCCCGCACACTGAAACCCTTCCCCACACGCTGAAACCCCTTACCCACACGCTGAAACTCCTTCCACACACACTGAAACCTCTTCCACATGCACTGAAACCCCTTCCGCACACACTGAAACCCATCCCCAAACACTGGAACCCATCCCCTCACACTGAAACCCCTTATCCACACACTGAAACCTTTTCCCCACACACTGAAACCACTTCCCCACAGACTGAAACCACTTCCCCACACTCTGCAACCTCTGCGCCACTGACTGAAAGACTTCCCCACACACTGAAACCCATCCCCACATACTGAAACCCCTTCCCCACACACTGAAACCCATCCCCACACACTGAAACCTCTTCCCCACACACTGAAACCCATCCCCACACACTGAAATCCTTCCCCACACACTGAAACCCCTTCCCCGCACACTGAAACCTCTTCCCCACACACGGAATTCCCTTCACCACACACTGAAACCACTTCCCCACACACTGAAACCTCTTCCCCACAGACTGAAACCACTTCCCCACAGACTGAAACCCCTTCTCCACACTCTGAAACCTCTTCCCCACACACGGAATTCCCTTCACCACACACTGAAACCACTTCCCCACACACTGAAACCTCTTCCCCACACACTGAAACCACTTCCCCACAAACTGAATCCCCTTCCCCACACACTGAAACCTCTTCCGCAAACAATGAAACCCCTTGCCCACACACTGAAACCCCTTATCCACACACTGAAACCTTTTCCCCACACACTGAAACCACTTCCACACAGACTGAAACCACTTCCCCACACTCTGCAACCTCTGCCCCACTGACTGAAAGACTTCCCCACACACTGAAACCCATCCCCACACACTGAAACCCCTTCCCCACACACTGAAACCCATCCCCACGCACTGAAACCTCTTCCCCACACACTGAAACCTCTTCCACACACACTGAAACCCCTTCCCCACACACTGAAACCTCTTCCCCACACACTGAAACCCCTTCCCCACACACTGAAACCTCTTCCCCAAACACTGAAACCCCTTCCCCACAGACTGAAACCCCTTAACCTCACACTGAAACCCATCCCCACACACTGAAACCCCTTCCCCACACACTGAAACCTCTTCCCCACCAACTGAAACCCCTTCCCCACACACTGAAACCCATTTCCCACACTCTGAAACCCGTTCCCCAAACACTGAAACCCGTCCCCACACACTGAAACCACTTCACCAAACAGTGAAACCCCTTCCCCACACGCTGAAGCCCCTTCCCAACGCGCTGAAACCCCTTCCACACACCCTGAAACCCTTCCCCGCACACTGAAACCCCTTCCCCACAGAATGAAACCCCTTAACCACGCACTGAAACCCCTTCCCCACACACTGAAACCCATCCCCACACACTGAAACCGCTTGCCCACACACTGAAACCCATCCCCACACATTGAAACCCTTCCCCACACACTGTAACCCCTTCCCCGCACACTGAAACTCCTAACCCACTCACTGAAACCTCTTCCCCACTCGCTGAATCTACTTCCATACGCACTGAAACCCATCCCCACACACTGAAACCCCTTCCACACACACTGAAACGTCTTCCACACAAACTGAAACCCCTTCCCCACGCACTGAAACCCCTTCCACACACACTGTTACCCCTTCCCCGCACATTGAAACCCCTTCCCCACACACTGAATCCCCTCACACACACGGAAACCCCTTCCCCGCTCACTGAAACCCCTTCCCCGCAAACTGAAACCTCTTCCCCACACACTGAAACCTCTTCCCCACACACTGAAACCCCTTCCCCACACACTGAAACCCCTTTCCCACACTCTGAAACACGTTCCCCAAAGACTGAAACACATCCCCACACACTGAAACCTCTTCCCCACACAGTGAAACCCCTTCCCCGCACACTGAAACCCCTTCCCCGCACACTGAAACCCTTCCCCACACGCTGAAACCCCTTCCCAACTCGCTGAAACCCCTTCCACACACACAGAAACCTGTCCCCACACACTGAAACCCCTTCCCCACAGACTGAAACCCCTTAAACACACACTGAAACCCCTTCCCCACAGACTGAAACCCATCCCCACACAATGAAACCCCTTCCCCACACACTGAAACCCATCCCCACACACTAAAACCCTTCCCCACACACTGTAACCACTTCGCTGACACTGAAACCCCTTCCCCATACACTGAAACCGCTTCCGCACACACTGAAACCCTTGCACACACGCTGAAAGCCCTTCCCCACACGCTGAAACCCCTTCCACACACACTGAAACCCATCCCCACACATTGAAACCCCTTCCCCACACACTGAAACCCCTTCGCCACGCACTGAAACCTCTTCCACACATACTGAAACCTCTTCCCCAAAAACTGAAACCTGTTCCCCACAGACTGAAACCTCTTCCCCACACACTGAAACTCCTTCCCCACGCACTGAAACCTCTTCCACACACACTGAAACCCCTTCCCCGCACACTGAAACCTCTTCCCCACACACTTAATCCCCTTCACCACACACTGAAACCCCTTCCCCACAAATTGAAACCTCTTCCCCACACACTGAAACCACTTCCCCACACACTGAAACCTCTTCCCCAAACACTGAAACCCCTTCCCTACACACTGAAACCCCTTAACCTCACACTGAAACCCATCCCCACACACTGAAACCCCTTCCCCACACACTGAAACCTCTTCCCCACACACTGAAACCCCTTCCCTACACACTGAAACCCCTTTCCCACACTCTGAAACCCGTTCCCCAAACACTGAAACCCATCCCCACACACTGAAACCTCTTCCCCACACAGTGAAACACCTTCCCCACACGCTGAAACTCCTTCCCAACACGCTGAAACCCCTTCCACACACACTGAAACCCTTCCCCGCACACTGAAACCCCTTCCCCACAGACTGAAACCCCATCCCCACACAGTGAAACCCTTCCCCACACACTGTAACCCCTTCCCCGCACACTGAAACTGCTTCCCCACGCACTGAAACCTCTTCCACACACACTGAAACCTCTTCCCCACACACTGAAACCACTTCCCCACACGCTGAATCGTCTTCCACACGCACTGAAACCCATCCCCACACACTGAAACCCCTTCCACACACACTGAAACGTCTTCCACACAAACTGAAACCCCTTCCCCACGCACTGAAACCCCTTCCACACACACTGTTACCCCTACCCCGCACATTGAAACCCCTTCCCCACACACTGAATCCCCTCACACACACGGAAACCACTTCCCCTCACACTGAAACCCCTTCCCCGCACACTGAAACCCTTCCCCACACGCTGAAACCCCTTACCCCCAAGCTGAAACTCCTTCCACACACACTGAAACATCTTCCACATGCAATGAAACCCCTTCCGCACACACTGAAACCCATCCCCAAACACTGAAACCCATCCCCTCCCACTGAAACCATTCCCCACACAATGAAATGCATCCCCACACACTGAAACCTCTTCCCCACACACTGAAACCCCTTATCCACACACTGAAACCTTTTCCCCACACACTGAAACCACTTCCCCACAGGCTGAAACCCCATCCCCACACTCTGCAACCTCTTCGCCACAGACTGAAACCCTTCCCCACACACTGAAACCCATCCCCACTCACTGAAACCACTTCGCCACACACTGAAACCCATCCCCACACACTGAAACCTCTTCCCCACACACTGAAACCCATCCCCACACACTGAAATCCTTGCCCACACACTGAAACATCTTCCCACACACTGAAACCTCTTCGCCAAAGACTGAAACCCTTCCCCACACACTGAAACCCATCCCCACACACTGGAACCCCTTCCCCACACACTGAAACCCCTTCCCCACTCACTGAAACCCATCACCACACACTGAAAAAACTTCCCCACACACTGAAACCCATCCCCACACACTGAAACCCTTCCCCACTCACTGAAAACTCTTCCCACACACTGAAACCTCTTCCCGACTCACTGAAACCTCTTCCCCACACACTGAAACCCCTTCACTGCACACTGACACCTTTTCCCCACACACTGAAACCCCTTCCCCACTCACTGAAACCCCTTCCCCACACACTGAAACCCCTTCCCCAAAGACTGAAACCCCTTAACCTCACACTGAAACCCAACCCCACACACTGAAACCCCTTCCCCACACACTGAAACCTCTTCCCCACACACTGAAACCCCTTCCCCACACACTGAAACCCCTTTCCCACACTCTGAATCCCGGTCCCCAAACACTGAAACCCATCCCCACACACTGAAACCTCTTCTCCACAAAGTGAAACCCCTACTCCACACGCTGAAACCCCTTCCCAACACGGTGAATCCCCTTCCACACACACTGAAACCCGTCCCCACACACTGAAACCCCTTCCCCACAGACTGAAATCCCTTAACCACACACTGAAACCCCTTCCCCACACACTGAAACCCATCCCCACACACTGATACCTCTTCCCCACACACTGAAAGCTCTTCCACTCAGACTGAAACCCATCCCCACACACTGAAACCCCTTCCCCACACACTGAAACCCCATGCCCACGCACTGAAACCTCTTCCACACATACTGAAACCTCTTCCCCAAAAACTGAAACCTGTTCCCCACAGACAGAAACCTCTTCCCCACACACTGAAACTCCTTCCCCACGCACTGAAACCTCTTCCACACACACTGAAACCTCTTCCCCACACACTGAAACCTCTTCCCCACACGCTGAAACTACTTCCACAAGCACTGAAACCCATCCCCACACAGTGAAACCCCTTCCTCACACACTAAAACGTCTTCCACAGAAACTGAAACCCCTTCCCCACGCACTGAAACCCCTTCCCCACACAATGAAACCTCTTCCCCACACACTGAAACCCCTTCCCCACCCACTGAAACCCCTTTCCCACACTCTGAAACCCCTTCCCCAAACACTGAAACCCATCCCCACACACTGAAACCTCTTCCCCACACAGTGAAACCCCTTCCCCACAAGCTGAAACCCCTTCCCAACACGCTGAAACCCCTTCCACACACTCTGAAACCCTTCCCCGCACACTGAAACCCCTTCCCCAAAGACTCAAACCCCTTAACCACACACTGAAACCCCTTCCCCACACACTGAAACCCATCCCCACACACTGAAACCCCTTGCCCACACACTGAAACCCATCCCCACACACTGAAACCCTACCCCACACACTGTAACCCCTTCCCCGCACACTGAAACTCCTTCCCCACGCACTGAAACCTCTTCCACACACACTGAAACCTCTTCCCCACACACTGAAACCTCTTCCCCACATGCTGAATCGTCTTCCACACGCACTGAAACCCATCCCCACACACTGAAACCCCTTCCACACACACTGAAACGTCTTCCACACAAACTGAAACCCCTTCCCCACGCACTGAAACCCATTCCACACACACTGTTACCCCTTCCCCGCACATTGAAACCCCTTCCCCACACACTGAATCCCCTCACACACACGGAAACCACTTCCCCGCACACTGAAACCCCTTCCCCGCACACTGAAACCCTTCCCCACACGCTGAAACCCCTTACCCCCAAGCTGAAACTCCTTCCACACACACTGAAACCTCTTCCACATGCAATGAAACCCCTTCCGCACACACTGAAACCCATCCCCAAACACTGAAACCCATCCCCTCAAACTGAAACCATTCCCCACACAATGAAACGCATCCCCACACACTGAAACCTCTTCCCCACACACTGAAACCCCTTATCCACACACTGAAACCTTTTCCCCACACACTGAAACCACTTCCCCACAGACTGAAACCCCATCCCCACACACTGCAACCTCTTCGCCACAGACTGAAACCCTTCCCCACACACTGAAACCCATCCCCACACACTGAAACCCCTTCGCCACACACTGAAACCCATCCCCACACACTGAAACCTCTTCCCCACACACTGAAACCCATCCCCACACACTGAAATCCTTCCCCACACACTGAAACCTCTTCCCACACACTGAAACCTCTTCGCCACAGACTGAAACCCTTCCCCACACACTGAAACCCATCCCCACACACTGAAACCCCTTCCCCACACACTGAAACCCCTTCCCCACTCACTGAAACCCATCACCACACACTGAAAAAACTTCCCCACACACTGAAACCCATCCCCACACACTGAAACCCTTCCCCACACACTGAAAACTCTTCCCACACACTGTAACCTCTTCCCGACTCACTGAAACCTCTTCCCCACAGACTGAAACCCCTTCACTGCACACTGACACCTTTTCCCCACACACTGAAACCCCTTCCCCACACACTGAAACCCCTTCCCCACACACTGAAACCCCTTCCCCAAAGACTGAAACCCCTTAACCTCACACTGAAACCCAACCCCACACACTGAAACCCCTTCCCCACACACTGAAACCTCTTCCCCACACACTGAAACCCCTTCCCCACGCACTGAAACCCCTTTCCCACACTCTGAATCCCGGTCCCCAAACACTGAAACCCATCCCCACACACTGAAACCTCTTCTCCACACAGTGAAACCCCTTCTCCACACGCTGAAACCCCTTCCCAACACGCTGAAACCCCTTTCACACACACTGAAACCCGTCCCCACACACTGAAACCCCTTCCCCACAGACTGAAATCCCTTAACCACACACTGAAATCCCTTCCCCACACACTGAAACCCATCCCCACACACTGATACCTCTTCCCCACACACTGAAAGCTCTTCCACTCAGACTGAAACCCATCCCCACACACTGAAACCCCTTCCGCACACACGGAAACCCCATGCCCACGCACTGAAACCTCTTCCACACATACTGAAACCTCTTCCCCAAAAACTGAAACCTGTTCCCCACAGACAGAAACCTCTTCCCCACACACTGAAACTCCTTCCCCACGCACTGAAACCTCTTCCACACACACTGAAACCTCTTCCCCACAAACTGAAACATCTTCCCCACACGCTGAAACTACTTCCACAAGCACTGAAACCCATCCCCACACAGTGAAACCCCTTCCTCACACACTGAAACGTCTTCCACAGAAACTGAAACCCCTTCCCCACGCACTGAAACCCCTTCCCCACACAATGAAACCTCTTCCCCACACACTGAAACCCCTTCCCCACCCACTGAAACCCCTTTCCCACACTCTGAAACCCGTTCCCCAAACACTGAAACCCATCCCCACACACTGAAACCTCTTCCCCACACAGTGAAACCCCTTCCCCACAAGCTGAAACCCCTTCCCAACACGCTGTAACCCCTTCCCCGCACACTGAAACTCCTTCCCCACGCACTGAAACCTCTTCCACACACACTGAAACCTCTTCCCCACACACTGAAACATCTTCCCCACACACTGAATCGTCTTCCACACGCACTGAAACCCATCCCCACACACTGAAATCCCTTCCACACACACTGAAACGTCTTCCACACAAACTGTAACCCCTTCCCCACGCACTGAAACCCATTCCACACACACTGTTACCCCTTCCCCGCACATTGAAACCCCTTCCCCACACACTGAATCCACTCACACACACGGAAACCACTTCCCCGCACACTGAAACCCCTTCCCCGCACACTGAAACCCTTCCCCACACGCTGAAACCCCTTACCCCCAAGCTGAAACTCCTTCCACACACACTGAAACCTCTTCCACATGCAATGAAACCCCTTCCGCACACACTGAAACCCATCCCCAAACACTGAAACCCATCCCCTCACACTGAAACCATTCCCCACACAATGAAACGCATCCCCACACACTGAAACCTCTTCCCCACACACTGAAACGCCTTATCCACACACTGAAACCTTTTCCCCACACACTGAAACCACTTCCCCACAGACTGAAACCCCTTCCCCACACTCTGCAACCTCTTCGCCACACACTGAAACCCTTCCCCACACACTGAAACCCATCCCCACACACTGAAACCCCTTCCCCACACACTGACACCCATCCCCACACACTGAAACCTCTTCCCCACACACTGAAACCCATCCCCACACACTGAAATCCTTCCCCACACACTGAAACCTCTTCCCACACACTGAAACCTCTTCGCCACAGACTGAAACCCTTCCCCACACACTGAAACCCATCCCCACGCACTGAAACCCCTTCCCCACACACTGAAACCCCTTCCCCACTCACTGAAACCCATCACCACACACTGAAAAACCTTCCCCACACACTGAAACCCATCCCCACACACTGAAACCCCTCCCCACACACTGAAAACACTTCCCACACACTGAAACCTCTTCCCGACACACTGAAACCTCTTCCCCACACACTGAAACCCCTTCACTGCACACTGACACCTTTTCCCCACACACTGAAACCCCTTCCCCACACACTGAAACCCCTTCCCCACACACTGAAACCCCTTCCCCAAAGACTGAAAACCCTTAACCTCACACTGAAACCCAACCCCACACACTGAAACCCCTTCCCCACACACTGAAACCTCTTCCCCACACACTGAAACCCGTTCCCCACACACTGAAACCCCTTCCCCACACACTGAAACCCCTTCCCCACACACTGAAACCCCTTCCCCAAAGACTGAAACCCCTTAACCTCACACTGAAACCCAACCCCACACACTGAAACCCCTTCCCCACACACTGAAACCTCTTCCCCACACACTGAAACCCGTTCCCCAAACACTGAAACCCATCCCCACACACTGAAACCTCTTCTCCACGCAGTGAAACCCCTTCTCCACACGCTGAAACCCCTTCCCAACACGCTGAAACCCCTTCCACACACACTGAAACCCGTCCCCACACACTGAAACCCCTTCCCCACAGACTGAAATCCCTTAACCACACACTGAAACCCCTTCCCGACACACTGTAACCCATCCCCACACACTGATTCCTCTTCCCCACACACTGAAAGCTCTTCCACTCAGACTGAAACCCATCCCCACACACTGAAACCCCTTCCCCACACACTGAAACCCCATCGCCACGCACTGAAACCTCTTCCACACATACTGAAACCTCTTCCCCAAAAACTGAAACCTGTTCCCCACAGACTGAAACCTCTTCCCCACACACTGAAACTCCTTCCCCACGTACTGAAACCTCTTCCACACACACTGAAACCTCTTCCCCACACACTGAAACCTCTTCCCCACACGCTGAAACTACTTCCACAAGCACTGAAACCCATCCCCACACAGGGAAACCCCTTCCTCACACACTGAAACGTCTTCCACACAAACTGTACCTCCTTCCCCACGCACTGAAACTTCTTCCACACACACTGTTACCCCTTCCCCGCTCATTGAAACCCCATCCCCACACACTGAATCCCCTCACACACACGGAAACCCCTTCCCCGCACACTGAAACCCCTTCCCCGCGCACTGAAACCCTTCCCCAATACGCTGAAACCCCTCACACACACGCTGAAACTCCTTCCACACACACTGAAACCTCTTCCCCACACACGGAAACCACATCCCCACAGACAGAAACCCCTTCCCCACACTCTGAAACCTCTTCCCCACACATTGAAACCTCTTCCCCACACACTGAAACCACTTCCCCACGCTCTGAAACCCCTTCCCCACACACTTAAAACATCCTCCCCACACACTTAAAACATCTTCCCCACACACTTAAACCTCTTCCCCATACACTAAAACCCCTTCCCCACACACTGAAACCCATCCCCACACCCTAAACCCCCTTCCCCACACACTGAAACCCATCCCCACACACTGCAACCCTTCCCCACACACTGTAACCCCTTCCCCGCACACTGAAACCCCTTCCACACACACTGAAACCTCTGCCCCACACACTGAAACCCCTTCCCCACACACTGAAACCTCTTCCCCAAACACTGAAACCCCTTCCCCACAGACTGAAACCCCTTAACCTCACACTGAAACCCATCCCCACACACTGAAACCCCTTCCCCACACACTGAAACCTCTTCCCCACACACTGAAACCCCATCCCCACACACTGAAACCCCTTTCCCACCCTCTGAAAACCGTTCCCCAAACACTGAAACCCATCCCCACACACTGAAACCTCTTCCTCACACAGTGAAACCCCTTCACCAAACGCTGAAAAACCTTCCCAACACGCTGAAACCCCTTCCACACACACTGAAACCCTTCCCCGCACACTGAAACCCCTTCCCCACAGACTGAAACCCCTTAACCACACACTGAAACCCCTTCCCCACACACTGAAACCCATCCCCAGACACTGAAACCCCTTGCCCACACACTGAAACCCATCCCCACACAGTGAAACCCTTCCCCACACACTGTAACCCCTTCCCCGCACACTGAATCTCCTTCCCCACGCACTGAAACCTCTTCCACACACACTGAAACCTCTTCCCCACACACTGAAACCTCTTCCCCACACGCTGAATCGTCTTCCACACGCACTGAAACCCATCCCCACACACTGAAACCCCTTCCACACACACTGAAACGTCTTCCACACAAACTGAAACCCCTTCCCCACGCACTGAAACCCCTTCCACAAACTCTGTTACCCCTTCCCCGCACATTGAAACCCCTTCCCCACACACTGAATCCCCTCACACACACGGAAACCACTTCCCCGCACACTGAAACCCCTTCTCCGCACACTGAAACCCTTCCCCACACGCTGAAACCCCTTACCCCCAAGCTGAAACTCCTTCCACACACACTGAAACCTCTTCCACATGCAATGAAACCCCTTCCGCACACACTGAAACCCATCCCCAAACGCTGAAACCCATCCCCTCACACTGAAACCATTCCCCACACAATGAAACGCATCCCCACACAATGAAACCTCTTCCCCAAACACTGAAACCCCTTATCCACACACAGAAACCTTTTCCCCACACACTGAAACCACTTCCCCACAGACTGAAACCCCTTCCCCACACTCTGCAACCTCTTCGCCACAGACTGAAACCCTTCCCCACACACTGAAACCCATCCCCACACACTGAAATCCTTCCCCACACACTGAAACCTCTTCCCACACACTGAAACCTCTTCGCCACAGACTGAAACCCTTCCCCACACACTGAAACCCATCCCCACACACTGAAACCCCTTCCCCACACACTGAAACCCCTTCCCCACTCACTGAAACCCATCACCACACACTGAAAAAACTTCCCCACACACTGAAACCCATCCCCACACACTGAAACCCTTCCCCACACACTGGAAACTCTTCCCACACACTGAAACCTCTTCCCAACACACTGAAACCTCTTCCCCACACACTGAAACCCCTTCACTGCACACTGACCCCTTTTCCCCACACACTGAAACCCCTTCCCCACACACTGAAACCCCTTCCACACACACTGAAA
Source organism: Heterodontus francisci (assembly GCF_036365525.1). Classification (NCBI taxonomy): domain Eukaryota; kingdom Metazoa; phylum Chordata; class Chondrichthyes; order Heterodontiformes; family Heterodontidae; genus Heterodontus; species Heterodontus francisci. The sequence goes on from NW_027141681.1 coordinate 90,946, forward strand.
CCCCTTCCCCAAAGACTGAAACCCCTTAACCTCACACTGAAACCCTACCCCACACACTGAAACCCCTTCCCCACACACTGAAACCTCTTCCCCACACACTGAAACCCCTTCCCCACACACTGAAACCCCTTTCCCACACTCTGAAACCCGTTCCCCAAACACTGAAACCCATCCCCACACACTGAAACCTCTTCTCCACACAGTGAAACCCCTTCTCCACACGCTGAAACCCCTTCCCAACACGCTGAAACCCCTTCCACACACACTGAAACCCGTCCCAAACACTGAAAACCCTTCCCCACAGACTGAAATCCCTTAACCACATACTGAAACCCCTTCCCCACACACTGAAACCCATCCCCACACACTGATACCTCTTCCCCACACACTGAAAGCTCTTCCACTGAGAATGAAACCCATCCCCACACACAGAAACCCCTTCCCCACACACTGAAACCCCATCCCCACGCACTGAAACCTCTTCCACACATACTGAAACCTCTTCCCCAAAAACTGAAACCTGTTCCCCACAGACTGAAACCTCTTCCCCACACACTGAAACTCCTTCCCCACGCAATGAAACCTCTTCCACACACACTGAAACCTCTTCCCCACACACTGAAACAACATCCCCACAGACAGAAACCCCTTCCACACACACTGTTACCCCTTCCCCGCTCATTGAAACCCCTTCCCCACACACTGAATCCCCTCACACACACGGAAACCCCTTCCCCGCACACTGAAACCCCTTCCCCGCGCACTGAAACCCTTCCCCACACGCTGAAACCCCTCACCCACACGCTGAAACTCCTTCCACACACACTGAAACCTCTTCCCCACACACTGAAACCACATCCCCACAGACAGAAACCCCTTCCCCACACTCTGAAACCTCTTCCCCACACATTGAAACCTCTTCCCCACACACTGAAACCACTTCCCCACGCTCTGAAACCCCTTCACCACACACTTAAAACATCCTCCCCACACACTTAAAACATCTTCCCCAGACTCTTAAACCTCTTCCCCATACACTGAAACCCCTTCCCCAAACACTGAAACCCATCCCCACACCCTGAAACCCCTTCCCCACACACTGAAACCCATCCCCACACACTGCAACCCTTCCCCACACACTGCAACCCCTTCCCCGCACACAGAAACCCCTTCCCCACACACTGAAACCGCTTCCAAACTCTCTGAATTCCCTTCCCCACACGCTGAAACCTCTTCCCCACACACTGAAAGCTCTTCCACTCAGACTAAACCCATCCCCACACACTGAAACCCCTTCCCCACACACTGAAACCTGTTCCCCACAGACTGAAACCTCTTCCCCACACACAGAAACTCCTTCCCCACGCACTGAAACCTCTTCCACACACACTGAAACCTCTTCCCCCCACACTGAAACCTCTTCCCCAAAAACTGAAACCTCTTCCCCACACGCTGAAACTACTTCTACACGCACTGAAACCCATCCCCACACACTGAAACCCCTGCCACACACACTGAAACCTCTTCCACACAAACTGAAACCCCTTCCCCACGCACTGAAACCCCTTCCACACACACTGTTACCCCTTCCCCGCACTTGAAACCCCTTCCCCACACACTGAATCCCCTCACACACACGGAAACCCCTTCCCCGCACACTGAAATCCCTTCCCCGCACACTGAAACCCTTCCCCACACGCTGAAACCCCTTACCCACACGCTGAAACCCCTTCCCCACACACTGAAACCTCTTCCACATGCACTGAAACCCCTTCCGCACACACTGAAACCCATCCCCAAACACTGAAAACCATCCCCTCACACTGAAACCATTCCCCACACAATGAAACGCATCCCCACACACTGAAACCTCTTCCCCACACACTGAAACCCCTTAACCACACTCTGCAACCTCTTCGCTACAGACTGAAACCCTTCCCCACACACTCAAACCCATCCCCACACACTGAAACCCCTTCCCCACACACTGAAACCCATCGCCACACACTGAAACCTCTTCCCCACACACTGAAATCCTTCCCCACACACTGAAACCACTTCCCCACAGACTGAAACCACCTCCCCCACACTCTTCAACCTCTTCGCTACAGACTGAAACCCTTCCCCACACACTGAAACCCATCCCCACACACTGAAACCCCTTCCCCACACACTGAAACCCATCGCCACACACTGAAACCTCTTCCCCACACACTGAAATCCTTCCCCACACACTGAAATCTCTTCCCACACACTGAGACCTCTTCCCACACACTGAAACCTCTTCCCAACACTCTGAAACATCTTCCCCACACACTGAAACCCCTTCACCGCACACTGAAACCTCTTCCCCACACACTGAAACCCCATCCCCATACACTGAAACCTCTTCCCCAAACACTGAAACCCCTTCCCCACAGACTGAAACCCCTCAACCTCACACTGAAACCCATCCCCACACACTGAAACCCCTTCCCCACACACTGAAACCTCTTCCCCACACACTGAAACCCCTTCCCCACACACTGAAACCCCTTTCCCACACTCTGAAACCCCTTCCCCAAAAACTGAAACCCATCCCCACACACTGAAACCTCTTCCCCGCACAGTGAAACCCCTTCCCCACACGCTGAAACCCCTTCCCAACACGCTGAAACCCCTTCCATACACACTGAAACTTTCGCCGCACACTGAAACCCCTTCCCCACAGACTGAAACCCCTTAACCACACACTGAAACCCCTTCCCAACACACTGACACCCATCCCCACACACTGAAACACCTTGCCCACACACTGAAACACATCCCCACACACTGAAACCCCTTCCCCGCACACTGAAACCCCTTCCCCACAAACTGACACCCTTCCACACACAGTGAAATCCCTTCCCCACACGCTTAAACCTCTTCCACACACACTGAAACCCATCCCCACACACTGAAACCTCTTCCCCACACACTGAAACCCCATCCCCACGCACTGAAACCTCTTCCACACATACTGAAACCTCTTCCCCAAAAACTGAAACCTGTTCCCCACAGACTGAAACCTCTTCCCCACACACTGAAACTCCTTCCCCCACGCACTGAAACCTCTTCCACACACACTGAAACCCCTTCCTCGCACACTGAATCCTCTTCCCCACACACTGAATCCCCTTGACCACACACTGAACCCCTTCCCCACACACTGAAACCTCTTCCCCACACACTGAAACCACATCCCCACAGACAGAAACCCCTTCCCCACACTCAGAAACCCCTTCCCCACACACTGAAAACATCTTCCCCACACTCTTAAAACTCTTCCCCACACACTGAAACCCCTTCCCCACACACTGAAACCCATCCCCACACACTGAAACCCCTTCCCCACACAGTGAAACCCATCCCCACACACTGAAACCCTTCCCCACACACTGTAACCCCTTCCCCGTACACTGAAACCCCTTCCCCACACACTGAAACCGCTTCCACACACACTGAAATCCCTTCCCCAAACACTGAAACCCATCCCCAAACAATGAAACCTCTTCCCCACACAGTGAAACCCCTTCCCCACACGCTGAAACCCCTTCCCAACACGCTGAAAGCCCTTCCACGCACACTGAAAACCTTCCCCGCACACTGAAACCCCTTCCCCACAGACTGAAACCCCTTAACAACACACTGAAACCCCTTTCCCACACACTGAAACCCATCCCCACACGCTGAAACCCCTTGCCCACACACTGAAACACATCCCCACACAATGAAACACTTCCCCACACACTGTAACCCCTTCCCCGCACACTGAAACCCCTTCCCCACAAACGGAAACCACTTCCACACACACTGAAATCCCTTCCCCGCGCACTGAAACACCTTCCCCGCACACTGACACCCTTCCACACACGCTGAAACCCCTTCCCCACACGCTGAAAGCCCTTCCACACACACTGAAACCTCTTCCCCAAACACTGAAACCTCTTCCCCACACACTGAAACCCCATCCCCACGCACTGAAACCTCTTCCACACATACTGCAACCTCTTCCCCAAAAACTGAAACCTGTTCCCCACAGACTGGAACCTCTTCCCCACACACTGAAACTCCTACCCCACGCACTGAAACGCCTTCCACGCACACTGAAACCTCTTCCCCACACACTGAATCCCCTTCACCACACACTGAAACCACTTCCCCACACACTGAAACCTCTTCCCCACACACTGAAACCACATCCCCACAGACAGAAACCCCTTCCCCACACTCTGAAACCCCTTCCCCACACACTGAAAACATCTTCCCCACACTCTTAAAACTCTTCCCCACACACTGAAACCCCTTCCCCACACACTGAAACCCATTCCCACACACTGAAACCCCTTCCCCACACAGTGAAACACATCCCCACACACTGAAACCCTTCCCCACACACTGTAACCCCTTCCCCGTACACTGAAACCCTTCCCCACGCACTGAAACCTTTTCCACACACACTGAAATCCCTTCCCCGCACACTGAAACCCCTTCCTCGCACACTGAAACCCTTCCCCACACGCTGACACCCCTTCCCCACACGCTGAAACCCCTTCCACACACACTGAAACCCATCCCCACACACTGAAACCCCTTCCACACACACTGAAACCCCTTGCCCACGCACTGAAACCTCTTCCACACATACTGAATCCTCTTCCCCAAAAACTGAAACCTGTTCCCCACAGCATGAAACCTCTTCCGCACACACTGAAAGCTCTTCCCCACAGACTGAAACCCTTCCCCACACACTGAAACCTCTTCCCCACACACTGAAACTCCTTCCCGACGCATTGAAACCTCTTCCACACAGACTGAAACATCTTCCCACACACTGAAACCTGTTCCCCACACGCTGAAAGCCCTACCACACACACTGAAACATCTTCCACACACACTGAAACCCCTTCCCCACGCACTGAGACCCCTTCCACACACACTGTTACCCCTTCCCCACACACTGAAATCCTTCCCCACACACTAAAACCTCTTCCCACACACTGAAACCTCTTCGCAACAGACTGAAAACCTTCCCCACACACTGAAGCCTCTTCCTCACACACTGAAACCTCTTCCCCACACACTGAAACCCCTTCCCCGCACACTGAAACCTCTTCCCCACACAGTGAATTCCCTTCACCACACACTGAAACCACTTCCTCACAAACTGAAACCTCTTCCCCACAGACTGAAACCACTTCCCCACAGACTGAAACCCCTTCCCCACACTCTGAAACCTCTTCCCCACACACTGAAACCTCTTCCCCACACACTGAAACCACTTCCCCACAAACTGAATCCCCTTCCCCACACACTGAAACCTCTTCCCCACACACTGAACCCCCTTGCCCACAGACTGAAACCCCTTAACCACTCACTGAAACCCATCCCCACACACTGAAATCTCTTCCACACACACTGAAACCCCTTCCCCACAGACTGAAACCCTTTCCCCACACACTGAAATCCATCCCCACACAATGAAACCTCTTCCCCACACACTGAATCCCCTTCCCCACACAGTGAAACCCATCCCCACACACTGAAACCCATCTCCACACCCTGAAACCCCTTCCCCACACACTGAAACCCATCCCCACACACAGCGACCCTTCCCCACACACTGCAACCCCTTCCCCGCACACAGAAACCCCTTCCCCACACACTGAAACCGCTTCGACACACACTGAAATCCCTTCCCCGCACACTGAAACCACTTCCCCGCACACTGAAACCCTTCCCCACACGCTGAATCCTCTTCCCCACACACTGAAAGCTCTTCCACTCAGACTGAAACCCAACCCCACACACTGAAACCCCTTCCCCACACACTGCAACCCCATCCCCACGCACTGAAACCTCTTCCACACATACTGAAACCTCTTCCCCAAAAACTGAAACCTGTTCCCCACAGACTGAACCCTCTTCCCCACACACTGAAACTCCTTCCCCACGCACTGAAACCTCTTCCACACACACTGAAACCTCTTCCCCACACACTGTAACCTCTTCCCCACACAATGAAACCTCTTCCCCGCACACTGAAACCTCTTCCCCACACGCTGAAACTACTTCCACAAGCACTGAAACCCATCCCCACACACTGAAACCCCTTCCACAAACACTGAAACCTCTTCCACACAAACTGAAACCCCTTCCCCACGCACTGAAACACCTTCCACGCACACTGTTACCCCTTCCCCGCACATTGAAACCCCTTCCCCACACACTGAATCCCCTCACACACACGGAAACCCCTTCCCCGCACCCTGAAACCCCTTCCCCGCACACTGAAACCCTTCCCCACACGCTGAAACCCCTTACCCCCACGCTGAAACTCCTTCTGCACACACTGAAACCCATCCCCAAATACTGAAACCACTTGCCACACACTGAAACCATTCCCCACACAATGAAACGCATCCCCACACACTGAAACCGATTCCCCACATACTGAAACCCCTTATCCACATACTGAAACCTTTTCCCCACACACTGAAACCACTTCCCCACAGACTGAAACCCCTTCCCCACACTCTGCAACCTCTTCGCCACAGACTGAAACCCTTCCCCACACACTGAAACCCATCCCCACACACTGAAACCCCTTCCCCACACACTGAAACCTTTCCCCACACACTGAAATCCTTCCCCACACACTGAAACCTCTTCCCACACACTGAAACCTCTTCCTCGCACACTGAAACCCTTCCCCACACGCTGAAACCCCTTCCCCACACGCTGAAACCCCTTCCACACACACTGAAACCCATCCCCACACACTGAAACCCCTTCCACACACACTGAAACCCCTTGCCCACGCACTGAAACCTCTTCCACACATACTGAAACCTCTTCCCCAAAAACTGAAACCTGTTCCCCACAGCATGAAACCTCTTCCGCACACACTGAAAGCTCTTCCCCACAGACTGAAACCCTTCCCCACACACTGAAACCTCTTCCCCACACACTGAAACTCCTTCCCGACGCATTGAAACCTCTTCCACACAGACTGAAACATCTTCCCACACACTAAAACCTGTTCCCCACACGCTGAAAGCCCTACCACACACACTGAAACATCTTCCACACACACTGAAACCCCTTCCCCACGCACTGAGACCCCTTCCACACACACTGTTACCCCTTCCCCACACACTGAAATCCTTCCCCACACACTAAAACCTCTTCCCACACACTGAAACCTCTTCGCAACAGACTGAAAACCTTCCCCACACACTGAAGCCTCTTCCTCACACACTGAAACCTCTTCCCCACACACTGAAACCCCTTCCCCGCACACTGAAACCTCTTCCCCACACAGTGAATTCCCTTCACCACACACTGAAACCACTTCCTCACAAACTGAAACCTCTTCCCCACAGACTGAAACCACTTCCCCACAGACTGAAACCCCTTCCCCACACTCTGAAACCTCTTCCCCACACACTGAAACCTCTTCCCCACACACTGAAACCACTTCCCCACAAACTGAATCCCCTTCCCCACACACTGAAACCTCTTCCCCACACACTGAACCCCCTTGCCCACACACTGAAACCCCTTCCCCACAGACTGAAACCCTTTCCCCACACACTGAAATCCATCCCCACACAATGAAACCTCTTCCCCACACACTGAATCCCCTTCCCCACACAGTGAAACCCATCCCCACACACTGAAACCCATCTCCACACCCTGAAACCCCTTCCCCACACACTGAAACCCATCCCCACACACAGCGACCCTTCCCCACACACTGCAACCCCTTCCCCGCACACAGAAACCCCTTCCCCACACACTGAAACCGCTTCGACACACACTGAAATCCCTTCCCCGCACACTGAAACCACTTCCCCGCACACTGAAACCCTTCCCCACACGCTGAATCCTCTTCCCCACACACTGAAAGCTCTTCCACTCAGACTGAAACCCAACCCCACACACTGAAACCCCTTCCCCACACACTGCAACCCCATCCCCACGCACTGAAACCTCTTCCACACATACTGAAACCTCTTCCCCAAAAACTGAAACCTGTTCCCCACAGACTGAAACCTCTTCCCCACACACTGAAACTCCTTCCCCACGCACTGAAACCTCTTCCACACACACTGAAACCTCTTCCCCACACACTGTAACCTCTTCCCCACACAATGAAATCCTTCCCCACACACTGAAACCCCTTACCCCCACGCTGAAACTCCTTCTGCACACACTGAAACCCATCCCCAAATACTGAAACCTCTTGCCACACACTGAAACCATTCCCCACACAATGAAACGCATCCCCACACACTGAAACCTCTTCCCCACATACTGAAACCCCTTATCCACATACTGAAACCTTTTCCCCACACACTGAAACAACTTCCCCACAGACTGAAACCCCTTCCCCACACTCTGCAACCTCTTCGCCACAGACTGAAACCCTTCCCCACACACTGAAACCCATCCCCACACACTGAAACCCCTTCCCCACACACTGAAACCTTTCCCCACACACTGAAATCCTTCCCCACACACTGAAACCTCTTCCCACACACTGAAACCTCTTCGCCACAGACTGAAACCCTTCCCCACACACTGAAACCCATCCCCACGCACTGAAACCCCTTCGCCACACACTGAAACCCCTTCCCCACTCACTGAAACCCATCCCCACACACTGGAAACAGTTCCCCACACACTGAAACCCATCCCCACACACGGAAACCCTTCCCCACACACTGAAAACTCTTCCCACACACTGAAACCTCTTCCCGACTCACTGAAACCTCTTCCCCACACACTGAAACCCCTTCCGAACATGCTGAAACCCCTTCCCCACACACTGAAACCTCTTCCCCACACACCGAAACCCCTTCCCCACACGCTGAAACCCCTTCCCAACATGCTGAAACCCCTTCCACACACACTGAAACCCGTCCCCACACACTGAAACCCCTTCCCCACAGACTGAAACCCCTTAACCACACACTGAAACCCCTTCCCCACACACTGAAACCCATCCCTTCACACTGAAACCTCTTCCCCACAAACTGAAAGCTCTTCCACTCAGACTGAAACCCATCCCCACACACTGAAACCCCTTCCCCACACACTGAAACCCCATCCCCACGCACTGAAACCTCTTCCACACATATTGAAACCTCTTCCCCAAAAACTGAAACCTGTTCCCCACAGACTGAAACCTCTTCCCCACACACTGAAACTGGGGGGAGGGGGAAGAGCCGTTAATTCCCAGCCTCGTGTTTTCCCAGATAGATTACAACTGTTGGCCATCCCTCCCCTCCCCCCCCACCTCTCTTACCCCCCCACCCCCACCCACCCTCCCTCCTCCCCGGCACCGGATTGAGAGGCTGGCGGCTGCTGATCTCTGCTTGTTCCAGGTCCCGTTTACCGGGTGGTGGCACCCCACCACCGCCTTTGTTCGGCGGAGAGTTTCATCTGTTGACTTTTTTTTATTAAAATAAAACTACCCAGTTTGTATTGAAACCTCTTCCCCACACACTGAAACCTCTTCCCCACACGCTGAAACTACTTCCACAAGCACTGAAACCCATCCCCACACACAGAAACCCCTTCCTCACACACTGAAACGTCTTCCACACAAACTGAAACCTCTTCCCCACGCACTGAAACCCCTTCCACACAAACTGTTACCCCTTCCCCGCTCATTGAAACCCCTTCCCCACACACTGAATCCCCTCACACACACGGATACCCCTCCCCGCACACTGAAACCCCTTCCCCGCGCACTGAAACCCTTCCCCACACGCTGAAACCCCTCACCCACACGCTGAAACTCCTTCCACACACACGGAAACCTCTTCCCCACACACTGAAACCACATCCCCACAGACAGATACCCCTTCCCCACACTCTGAAACCTCTTCCCCACACATTGAAACCTCTTCCCCACACACTGAAACCACTTCCCCACGCTCTGAAACCCCTTCCCCACACACTGAAACCCATTCCCCACACACTGAAACCCATCCCCACACCCTGAAACCCCTTCCCCGCACACTGAAACCCATCCCCACATACTGCAACCCTTCCCCACACACTGAAACCGCTTCCACACACACTGAAATCCCTTCCCCGCTCACTGAAACCACTTCCCCGCACACTGAAACCCTTCCCCACACGCTGAAACCTCTTCCCCACACATTGAAAGCTCTTCCACTCAGACTGAAACCCATCCCCACACACTGAAACCCCATCCCCACGCACTGAAACCTCTTCCACACATACTGAAACCTCTTCCCCAAAAACTGAAACCTGTTCCCCACAGACTGAAACCTCTTCCCCACACACTGAAACTCCTTCCCCACGAACTGAAACCTCTTCCACACACACTGAAACCTCTTCCACACACACTGAAACCTCTTCCCCACACACTGAAACCTCTTCCCCACACGCTGAAACGACTTCTACACGCACTGAAACCCATCCCCACACACTGAAACCCCTCCAACACACACTGAAACTTCTTCCACGCAAACTGAAACCCCTTCCCCACGCACTGAAACCCCTTCCACACACACTGTTACCCCTTCCCCGCACATTGAAACCCCTTCCCCACACACTGAATCCCCTCACACACACGGAAACCCATCCCCACACCCTGAAACCCCTTCCCCACACACTGAAACCCTTCCCCACACGCTGAAACCCCTTACCCACACACTGAAACTCCTTCCACACACACTGAAACCTCTTCCACATGCACTGAAACCCCTTCCGCACACACTGAAACCCATCCCCAAACACTAAAAACCATCCCCTCACACTGAAACCATTCCCCACACAATGAAACGCATCCCCACACACTGAAACCTCTTCCCCACACACTGAAACCCCTTAACCACGCACTGAAACCTTTTCCCCAGACACTGAAACCACTTCCCCACAGACTGAAACCCATTCCCCACGCTCTGCAACCTCTTCGCCACAGACTGAAACCCTTCCCCACACACTGAAACCCATCCCCACACACTGAAACCTGTTCCCCACACACTGAAACCCATCGCCACACACTGAAACCTCTTCCCCACACACTGAAACCCATCCCCACACACTGAAATCCTTCCCCACACAATGAAATCTCTTCCCACACACTGAGACCTCTTCGCCACAAATGGAAACCCTTCCCCACACACTGAAACCCATCCCCACACACTGAAACCCCTTCCCCACACACTGAAACCCCTTCCCCACACACTGAAACCTCTTCCCCACACACTGAAACCCTTCCCCACACACTGAAACCTCTTCCCACACACTGAAACCTCTTCCCGACACACTGAAACCTCTTCCCCACACACTGAAACCCCTTCACCGCTCACTGAAACCTCTTCCCCACACTCTGAAACCTCTTCCCCACACACTAAAACCTCTTCCCCAAACACTGAAACCCCTTCCCCACAGACTGAAACCCCTTAACCTCACACAGAAACCCATCCCCACACACTGAAACCCCTTCCCCACAAACTGAAACCTCTTCCCCACACACTGAAACCACTTCCCCACACACTGAAACCCCTTTCCCACCCTCTGAAACCCGTTCCCCAAACACTGAAACCCATCCCCACACACTGAAACCTCTTCCCCACACAGTGAAACCCCTTCCCCACACGCTGAAAACCCTTCCCAACACGCTGAAACCCCTTCCACACACACTGAAACCCTTCCCCGCACACTGAAACCCCTTCCCCACAGACTGAAACCCCTTAACCACACACTGAAACCCCTTCCCCACACACTGAAACCCATCCCCACACACTGAAACCCCTTGCCCACACACTGAAACCCATCCCCACACACTGAAACCCTTCCCCACACACTGTAACCCCTTCCCCGCACACTGAAACCCCTTCCCCACACACTGAAACCGCTTCCGCACACACTGAAATCCCTTCCCCGCGCACTGAAACCCCTTCCCCGCACACTGAAACCCTTCCACACACGCTGAAACCCCTTCCCCACACGCTGAAACCCTTTCCACACACACTGAAACCCATCCCCACACAGTGAAACCCCTTCCCCATACATTGAAACCCCTTGGCCACGCACTGAAACCTCTTCCACACATACTGAAACCTCTTCCCCAAAAACTGAAACCTGTTCCCCACAGACTGAAACCTCTTCCCCACACACTGAAACTCCTTCCCCACGCACTGAAACCTCTTCCACACACACTGAAACCCCTTCCCCGCACACTGAAACATCTTCCCCACACAATGAATCCCCTTCACCACACACTGAAACCCATTCCCCACACACTGAAACCTCTTCCCCACACACTGAAACCACATCCCCACAGACAGAAACCCCTTCCCCACACTCTGAAACCCCTTCCCCACACACTGAAATCATCTTCCCCACACTCTTAAAACTCTTCCGAACACACTGAAACCCCTTCCCCACACACCGAAACCCATCCCCACACACTGAAACCCCTTCCCCACACAGTGATACCCATCCCCACACACTGAAACCCTTCCCCACACACTGTAACCCCTTCCCCGCACACTGAAACCCCTTCCCCACACACTGAAACCGCTTCCACACACACTGAAATCCCTTCCCCGCAAACTGAAACCCCTTCCCCGCACACTGAAACCCTTCCCCACACGCTGAAACCACTTCCCCACACGCTGAAACCCCTTCCATACACACTGAAACCCATCCCCACACACTGAAACCCCTTCCACACACACTGAAACCCCTTCCCCACGCACTGAAACCTCTTCCACATATACTGAAACCTCTTCCCCAAAAACTGAAACCTGTTCCCCACAGACTGAAACCTCTTCCGCACACACTGAAAGCTCTTCCCCACAGACTGAAACCCTTACCCACACACTGAACCCTCTTCCCCACACACTGAAACTCCTTCCCGACGCATTGAAACCTCTTCCACACACACTGAAACATCTTCCCACACACTGAAACCTGTTCCCCACACGCTGAAACTTCTTCCACAAGCACTGAAACCCATCCCCACACACTGAAAGCCCTTCCACACACACTGTAACATCTTCCACACACACTGAAACCCCTTCCCCACGCACTGAGACCCCTTCCACACACACTGTTACCCCTTCCCCACACACTGAAATCCTTCCCCACACACTGAAACCTCTTGCCACACACTGAAACCTCTTCGCAACAGACTGAAACCCTTCCCCACACACTGAAACCTCTTCCCCACACACTGAAACCTCTTCCCCACACACTGAAACCCCTTCCCCGCACACTGAAACCACTTCCCCACACACTGAATTCCCTTCACCACACACTGAAACCACTTCCCCACACACTGAAACCTCTTCCCCTCAGACTGAAACCACTTCCCCACAGACTGAAACCCCTTCCCCACACTCTGAAACCTCTTCCCCACACTCTGAAACCTCTTCCCCACACACTGAAACCTCTTCCCCACACACTGAAACCACTTCCCCACAAAAACTGAATCCCCTACCCACACACTGAAACCTCTTCCCCACACACTGAAACCCCTTGCCCACAGACTGAAACCCCTTAACCACTCACTGAAACCCATCCCCACACAATGAAATCTCTTCCACACACACTTAAACCCCTTCCCCACTGACTGAAACCCCTTCCCCACACACTGAAACCCATCCCCACACACTGAAACCTCTTCCCCACACACTGAAACCCCTTCCCCACACACTGAAACCCATCCCCACACACTGAAACCCATCCCCACACCCTGAAACCCCTTCCCCACACACTGAAACTCCTTCCCGACGCATTGAAACCTCTTCCACACACACTGAAACATCTTCCCACACACTGAAACCTGTTCCCCACACGCTGAAACTTCTTCCACAAGCACTGAAACCCATCCCCACACACTGAAAGCCCTTCCCCGCACACTGAAACCCCTTCCCCACACACTGAAACCGCTTCCGCACACACTGAAATCCCTTCCCCGCGCACTGAAACACCTTCCCCGCACACTGAAACCCTTCCACACACGCTGAAACCCCTTCCCCACACGCTGAAACCCTTTCCACACACACTGAAACCCATCCCCACACAGTGAAACCCCTTCCCCACACATTGAAACCCCTTGGCCACGCACTGAAACCTCTTCCACACATACTGAAACCTCTTCCCCAAAAACTGAAACCTGTTCCCCACAGACTGAAACCTCTTCCCCACGCACTGAAACTCCTTCCCCACGCACTGAAACCTCTTCCACACACACTGAAACCCCTTCCCCGCACACTGAAACAACTTCCCCACACAATGAATCCCCTTCACCACACACTGAAACCCATTCCCCACACACTAAAACCTCTTCCCCACACACTGTAACCACATCCCCACAGACAGAAACCCCTTCCCCACACTCTGAAACCCCTTCCCCACACACTGAAAACATCTTCCCCACACTCTTAAAACTCTTCCGAACACACTGAAACCCCTTCCCCACACACCGAAACCCATCCCCACACACTGAAACCCCTTCCCCACACAGTGATACCCATCCCCACACACTGAAACCCTTCCCCACACACTGTAACCCCTTCCCGGCACACTGAAACCCCTTCCCCACACACTGAAACCGCTTCCACACACACTGAAATCCCTTCCCCGCACACTGAAACCCCTTCCCCGCACACTGAAACCCTTCCCCACACGCTGAAACCACTTCCCCACACGCTGAAACCCCTTCCACACACACTGAAACCCATCCCCACACACTGAAACCCCTTCCACACACACTGAAACCCCTTCCCCACGCACTGAAACCTCTTCCACATATACTGAAACCTCTTCCCCAAAAACTGAAACCTGTTCCCCACAGACTGAAACCTCTTCCGCACACACTGAAAGCTCTTCCCCACAGACTGAAACCCTTACCCACACACTGAAACCTCTTCCCCACACACTGAAACTCCTTCCCGACGCATTGAAACCTCTTCCACACACACTGAAACATCTTCCCACACACTGAAACCTGTTCCCCACACGCTGAAACTTCTTCCACAAGCACTGAAACCCATCCCCACACACTGAAAGCCCTTCCACACACACTGAAACATCTTCCACACACACTGAAACCCCTTCCCCACGCACTGAGACCCCTTCCACACACACTGTTACCCCTTCCCCACACACTGAAATCCTTCCCCACACACTGAAACCTCTTGCCACACACTGAAACCTCTTCGCAACAGACTGAATCCCTTCCCCACACACTGAAACCTCTTCCCCACACACTGAAACCTCTTCCCCAAACACTGAAACCCCTTCCCCGCACACTGAAACCACTTCCCCACACACTGAATTCCCTTCACCACACACTGAAACCACTTCCCCACACACTGAAACCTCTTCCCCACAGACTGAAACCACTTCTCCACAGACTGAAACCCCTTCCCCACACTCTGAAACCTCTTCCCCACACTCTGAAACCTCTTCCCCACACACTGAAACCTCTTCCCCACACACTGAAACCACTTCCCCACAAAAACTGAATCCCATCCCCACACAATGAATTCTCTTCCACAAACACTTAAACCCCTTCCCCACTGACTGAAACCCCTTCCCCACACACTGAAACCCATCCCCACACACTGAAACCTCTTCCCCACACACTGAAACCCCTTCCCCACTCACTGAAACCCATCCCCACACACTGAAACCCATCCCCACACCCTGAAACCCCTTCCCCACACACTGAAACCCATCTCCACACACTGCAACCCTTCCCCACACACTGTAACCCCTTCCCCGCACACTGAAACCCCTTCCCAACACACTGAAACCGCTTCCACACACACTGAAATCCCTTCCCCGCACACTGAAACCACTTCTCCGCACACTGAAACCCTTCCCCACACGCTGAAACCTCTTCCCCACACACTGAAAGCTCTTCCACTCAGACTGAAACCCACGCCCACACACTGAAACCCCTTCCCCACACACTGAAACCCCATCCCCACGCACTGAAACCTCTTCCACACATACTGAAACCTCTTCCCCAAAAACTGAAACCTGTTCCCCACAGACCGAAATCTCTTCCCCACACACTGAAACTCCTTCCCCACGCACTGAAACCTGTTCCACACACACTGAAACCTCTTCCCCACACACTGAAACCTCTTCCCCACACGCTGAAACTACTTCCACACGCACTGAAACCCATCCCCACACACTGAAACCCCTTCCACAGACACTGAAACCTCTTCCACACAAACTGAAACCCCTTCCCCGCACATTGAAACCCCTTCCGCACACACTGAATCCCCTCACACACACGGAAACCCCTTCCCCGCACACTGAAACCCCTTCCCCGCACATTTAACCCTTCCCCACGCGCTGAAACCCCTTACTCACACGCTGAAACTCCTTCCACACACACTGAAACCTCTTCCACATGCACTGAAACCCCTTCCGCACACACTGAAACCCATCCCCAAACACTGAAACCCATCCCCTCACACTGAAACCCCTTATCCACAAACTGAAACCTTTTCCCCACACACTGAAACCACTTCCCCACAGACTGAAACCCCTTCCCCACACTCTGCAACCTCTTTGCCACACACTGAAACCCATCCCCACACACTGAAATCCTTCCCCACACACTGAAACCTCTTCCCACACACTGAAACCTCTTCGCCACAGACTGAAACCCTTCCCCACACACTGAAACCCATCCCCACACACTGAAACCCCTTCCCCACACACTGAAACCCCTTCCGCACTCACTGAAACCCATCCCCACACACTGAAACCACTTCCCCACACACTGAAACCCATCCCCACACGCTGAAACCCTTCCCCACACACTGAAACCTCTTCCCACACACTGAAACCTCTTCCCGACACACTGAAACCTCTTCCCCACACACTGAAACCCCTTCATCGCACACTGAAACCTCTTCCCCACACACTGAAACCTCTTCCCCACACACTGAAACCCCTTCCCCACACACTGAAAACCCTTTCCCACACTCTGAAACACGTTCCCCAAACACTGAAACACATCCCCACACACTGAAACCTCTTCCCCACACAGTGAAACCCCTTCCCCGCACACTGAAACCCCTTCCCCGCACACTGGACCCCTTCCCTACACGCTGAAACCAATTCCCAACACGCTGAAACCCCTTCCACAAATACTGAAACCTGTCCCCACACACTGAAACCCCTTCCCCACAGACTGAAACCCCTTAACCACACACTGAAACCCCTTCCCCACAGACTGAAACCCATCCCCACACAATGAAACCCCTTCCCCACTCATTGAAACCCATCCCCACACACTGAAACATTTCTCCCCACACACTGTAACCCCTTCGCCGCACACTGAAACCCCTTCCCCATACACTGAAACCGCTTCCGCACACACTGAAATCCCTTCCCTGCGCACTGAAACACCTTCCCCGCACACTGAATCCCTTGCACACACGCTGAAACCCCTTCCCCACACGCTGAAACCCCTTCCCCACACACTGAAACCCCTTCGCCACGCACTGAAACCTCTTCCACACATACTGAAACCTCTTCCCCAAAAACTGAAAGCTGTTCCCCACAGACTGAAACCTCTTCCTCACACACTGAAACTCCTTCCCCACGCACTGAAACCTCTTCCACACACACTGAAACCCCTTCCCCACACACTGAAACCTCTTCCCCACACACTGAAACCACGTCCCCACAGACACAAACCCCTTCCCCACACTCTGAAACCCCTTCCCCACACACTTAAAACATCTTCCCCACACTCTTAAACCTCTTCCCCACACACTGAAACCCCTTACCCACACACTGAAACCCATCTCCACACACTGAAACCCTTCCCCACACACTGTAACCCCTTCCCCGCACACTGAAACCCCTTCCACACACACTGAAACCGCTTCCACACACACTGAAATCCCTTCCCCGCACACTGAAACCCCTTCCCCGCACGCTGAAACCCTTCCCCACACGCTGAAACCCCTTCCCCACACGCTGAAACCCCTTCCACACACACTGAAACCCATCCCCACACACTGAAACCCCTTCCACACACACTGAAACCCCTTCCCCACGCACTGAAACCTCTTCCACACATACTGAAACCTCTTCCCCAAAAACTGAAACCTGTTCCCCACAGACTGAAACCACTTTCGCACACACTGAAAGCTCTTCCCCACAGACTGAAACCCTTCCCCACACACTGAAACCTCTTCCCCACACACTGAAACTCCTTCCCGACGCATTGAAACCTCTTCCACATACACTGAAACATTTTCCCACACACTGAAACCTGTTCCCCACACGCTGAAACTTCTTCCACACGCACTGAAACCCATCCCCACACACTGAAACCCCTTCCACACTCACTGAAACATCTTCCACACACACTGAAACCCCTTCCCCACGCACTGAGACCCCTTCCACACACACTGAAATCCTTCCCCACACACTGAAACCTCTTCCCACACACTGAAACCTCTTCGCCACAGACTGAAACCCTTCCCCACACACTGAAACCTCTTCCCCACACACTGAAACCTCTTCCCCACACACTGAAACCCCTTCTCCGCACACTGAAACCTCTTCCCCACAAACTGAATTCCCTTCACCACACACTGAAACCACTTCCCCACACACTGAAACCTCTTCCCCACAGACTGAAACCACTTTCCCACAGACTGAAACCCCTTCCCCACACTCTGAAACCTCTTCCCCACACACTGAAGCCTCTTCCACACAGACTGAAACCTCTTCCCCACAAACATAAACCTCTTCCCCACACACTGAAACCCCTTCACCGCACACTGAAACCTCTTCCCCACAAACTGAATTCCCTTCACCACACACTGAAACCACTTCCCCACACACTGAAACCTCTTCCCCACAGACTGAAACCACTTTCCCACAGACTGAAACCCCTTCCCCACACTCTGAAACCTCTTCCCCACACACTGAACCCTCTTCCACACAGACTGGAACCTCTTCCCCACACACTGAAACTCCTTCCCCACGCACTGAAACCTCTTCCACACACACTGAAACCCCTTCCCCGCACACTGAAACCTCTTCCCCACACACTGAATCCCCTTCAGCACACACTGAAACCCCTTCCCCACACACTGAAACCTCTTCCCCACACACTGAAACCACATCCCCACAGACAGAAACCCCTTCCACACAATCTGAAACCCCTTCCCCACACACTTAAAACATCTTCCCCACACACTTAAACCTCTTCCCCACACACTGAAACCCCTTCCCCACAAACTGAAACCCATCCCCACACACTGAAACCCCTTCCGCACACACTGAAACCCCTTCCCCACACACTGAAACCTCTTCACCACGCACTGAAACCACTTCCCCACAAACTGAATCCCCTTCCCCACACACTGAAACCTCTTCCCCACACTCTGAAAACCCTTGCCCACAGACTGAAACCCCTTAACCACTCACTGAAACCCATCCCCACACACTGAAATCTCTTCCACACACACTGAAACCCCTTCCCCACAGACTGAAACCCCTTCCCCACACACTGAAACCCATCCACACACACTTGAACCTCTTCCCCACACACTGAAACACCTTCACCACACACTGAAACCCATCCCCACACCCTGAAACCCCTTCCCCACTCACTGAAACCCATCTCCACACAATGCAACCCTTCCCCACACACTGTAACCCCTTCCCCGCATACTGAAACCCCTTCCCCACACACTGAAACCGCTTCCACACACACTGAAATCCCTTCCCCGCACACTGAAACCACTTCCCCGTACACTGAAACCCTTCCACACACGCTGAAACCCCTTCCCCACACGCTGAAACCCCTTTCACACACACTGAAACCCATCCCCACACACTGAAACCCCTTCCCCACACACTGAAACCCCTTCGCCACGCACTGAAACCTCTTCCACACATACTGAAACCTCTTCCCCAGAAACTGAAACCTGTTCCCCACAGACTGAAACCTCTTCCCCACACACTGAAACTCCTTCCCCGCACACTAAAACCTCTTCCCCACACACTGAATCCTCTTCAGCGCATACTGAAACCCCTTCCCCACACGCTGAAACCTCTTCCCCACACACTGTAGCCACATGCCCACATACAGAAACCCCTTCCCCACACTCTGAAACCCCTTCCCCACACACATAAAACATCTTCCCCACACTCTTAAACCACTTCCCCACACACTGAAACCCCTTCCGCACAAACTGAAACACATCCCCACACACTGAAACCCCTTCCCACACACTGAAACCCATCCCCACACACTGAAGCCCTTCCCCACACACTCTAACCCCTTCCCCGCACACTGAAACCCCTTCCACACACACTGAAACCGCTTCCACACACACTGAAATCCCTTCCCCGCACACTGAAACCCCTTCCCCGCACACTGAAACCCTTCCCCGCACGCTGAAACCCGTTCCCCACACGCTGAAATCCCTTCCACACACACTGAAACCTATCCCCACACACTGAAACCCCATCCCCACACACTGAAACCCCTTCCCCACGCACTGAAACCTCTTCCACACATACTGAAACCCCTTCCCCAAAAACTGAAACCTGTTCCCCACAGACTGAAACCTCTTCCGCAAACACTGAAAGCTCTTCCCCACAGACTGAAACCCTTCCCCACACACTGAAACCTCTTCCACACACACTGAAACTCCTTCCCGACGCATTGAAACCTCTTCCACATACACTGAAACATTTTCCCACACACTGAAACCTGTTCCCCACACGCTGAAACTTCTTCCACACGCACACTGAAACCCATCCCCACACACTGAAACCCCTTCCACACACACTGAAACATCTTCCACACACACTGAAACCCCTTCCCCACGCACTGAGACCCCTTCCACACACACTGAAATCCTTCCCCACACACTGAAACCTCTTCCCACACACTGAAACCTCTTCACCACAGACTGAAACCCTTCCCCACACACTGAAACCTCTTCCCCACAGACTGAAACCCCTTAACCACACACTGAAACCCCTTCCCCACAGACTGAACCCCATCCCCACACAATGAAACCCCTTCCCCACACACTGAAACCCATCCCCACACACTGAAACCCTTCCCCACACACTGTAACCCCTTCGCCGCACACTGAAACCCCTTCCCCATACACTGAAACCGCTTCCGCACACACTGAAATCCCTTCCCCGCGCACTGAAACCCCTTCCCCGCACACTGAAACCCTTGCACACACGCTGAAACCCCTTCCCCACACGCTGAAACCCCTTCCCCACACACTGAAACCCCTTCGCCACGTACTGAAACCTCTTCCACACATACTGAAACCTCTTCCCCAAAAACTGAAAGCTGTTCCCCACAGACTGAAACCTCTTCCCCACACACTGAAACTCCTTCCCCACGCACTGAAACCTCTTCCACACACACTGAAACCCCTTCCCCACACACTGAAACCTCTTCCCCACACACTGAAACCACATCCCCACAGACACAAACCCCTTCCCCACACTCTGAAACCCCTTCCCCACACACTTAAAACATCTTGCCCACACTCTTAAACCTCTTCCCCACACACTGAAACCCCTTACCCACACACGGAAGCCCTTCCCCACACACTGTAACCCCTTCCCCGCACACTGAAACCCCTTCCACACACACTGAAACCGCTTCCACACACACTGAAATCCCTTCCCCGCAGACTGAAACCCCTTCCCCACACGCTGAAACCCCTTCCCCACACGCTGAAACCCCTTCCACACACACTGAAACCGATCCCCACACACTGAAACCCCTTCCACACACACTGAAACCCCTTCCCCACACACTGAAACCCATCCACACACACTGAAACCTCTTCCCCACACACTGAAACCCATCCCCACACACTGAAACCCATCCCCACACCCTGAAACCCCTTCCCCACTCAATGAAACCCATCTCCACACACTGCAACCCTTCCCCACACACTGTAACCCCTTCCCCGCACACTGAAACCCCTTCCCCACACACTGAAACCGCTTCCACACACACTGAAATCCCTTCCCCGCACACTGAAAACACTTCCCCGCACACTGAAACCCTTCCACACACGCTGAAACCCCTTCCCCACACGCTGAAACCCCTTCCACACACACTGAAACCCATCCCCACACACTGAAACCCCTTCCCCACACACTGAAACCCCTTCCCCACACACTGAAACCCCTTCGCCACGCACTGAAACCTCTTCCACACATACTGAAACATCTTCCACACACACTGAAACCCCTTCCCCACGCACTGAGACCCCTTCCACACACACTGAAACTCCTTCCCGACGCATTGAAACCTCTTCCACATACACTGAAACATTTTCCCACACACTGAAACCTGTTCCCCACACGCTGAAACTTCTTCCACACGCACACTTAAACCCATCCCCGCACACTGAAACCCATCCCCACACACTGAAACCCCTTCCACACACACTGAAACATCTTCCACACACACTGAAACCCCTTCCCCACGCACTGAGACCCCTTCCACACACACTGAAATCCTTCCCCACACACTGAAACCTCTTCCCACACACTGAAACCTCTTCGCCACAGACTGAAACCCTTCCCCACACACTGAAACCTCTTCCCCACAGACTGAAACCCCTTAACCACATACTGAAACCCCTTCCCCACAGACTGAACCCCATCCCCACACAATGAAACCCCTTCCCCACACACTGAAACCCATCCCCACACACTGAAACCCTTCCCCACACACTGTAACCCCTTCGCCGCACACTGAAACCCCTTCCCCATACACTGAAACCGCTTCCGCACACACTGAAATCCCTTCCCCGCGCACTGAAACCCCTTCCCCGCACACTGAAACCCTTGCACACACGCTGAAACCCCTTCCCCACACGCTGAAACCCCTTCCCCACACACTGAAACCCCTTCGCCACGTACTGAAACCTCTTCCACACATACTGAAACCTCTTCCCCAAAAACTGAAAGCTGTTCCCCACAGACTGAAACCTCTTCCCCACACACTGAAACTCCTTCCCCACGCACTGAAACCTCTTCCACACACACTGAAACCCCTTCCCCACACACTGAAACCTCTTCCCCACACACTGAAACCACATCCCCACAGACACAAACCCCTTCCCCACACTCTGAAGCCCCTTCCCCTCACACTTAAAACATCTTCCCCACACTCTTAAACCTCTTCCCCACAGACTGAAACCCCTTACCCACACACTGAAACCCATCCCCACACACTGAAACCCTTCCCCACACACTGTAACCCCTTCCCCGCACACTGAAACCCCTTCCACACACACTGAAACCGCTTCCACACACACTGAAATCCCTTCCCCACACGCTGAAACCCCTTCCCCACACGCTGAAACCCCTTCCACACACACTGAAACCGATCCCCACACACTGAAACCCCTTCCACACACACTGAAACCCCTTCCCCACACACTGAAACCCATCCACACACACTGAAACCTCTTCCCCACACACTGAAACCCATCCCCACACACTGAAACCCATCCCCACACCCTGAAACCCCTTCCCCACTCACTGAAACCCATCTCCACACACTGCAACCCTTCCCCACACACTGTAACCCCTTCCCCGCACACTGAAACCCCTTCCCCACACACTGAAACCGCTTCCACACACACTGAAATCCCTTCCCCGCACACTGAAAACACTTCCCCGCACACTGAAACCCTTCCACACACGCTGAAACCCCTTCCCCACACGCTGAAACCCCTTTCACACACACTGAAACCCATCCCCACACACTGAAACCCCTTCCCCACACACTGAAACCCCTTCCCCACACACTGAAACCCCTTCGCCACGCACTGAAACCTCTTCCACACATACTGAAACCTCTCCCCAAAAAATGAAACCTGTTCCCCACAGACTGAAACCTCTTCCCCACACACTGAAACTCCTTCCCCGCACACTAAAACCTCTTCCCCACACACTGAATCCCCTTCACCACACACTAAAACCCCTTCCCTACACGCTGAAACCTCTTCGCCACACACTAAAAACATCTTCCCCACACTCTTAAACCTCTTCCCCACACACTGAAACCCCTTCCCCACAAACTGAAACCCATCCCCACACACTGAAACCCCTTCCCCACACACTGAAACCCATCCCCACACACTGAAACCCTTCCCCACACACTGTAACCCCTTCCCCGCATACTGAAACCCCTTCCACACACACTGAAACCGCTTCCACACACACAGAAATCCCTTCCCCGCACACTGAAACCCCTTCCCCGCACACTGAAACCCTTCCCCGCACGCTGAAACCCCTTCCCCACACGCTGAAATCCCTTCCACACACACTGAAACCCATCCCCAGACACTGAAACCCCTTCCCCACACACAGAAACCCCTTCCCCACGCACTGAAACCTCTTCCACACATACTGAAACCCCTTCCCCAAAAACTGAAACCTGTTCCCCACAGACTGAAACCTCTTCCGCACACACTGAAAGCTCTTCCCCACAGACTAAAACCCTTCCCCACACACTGAAACCTCTTCCACACACACTGAAACTCCTTCCCGACGCATTGAAACCTCTTCCACATACACTGAAACATTTTCCCACACACTGAAACCTGTTCCCCACACGCTGAAACGTCTTCCACACGCACACTGAAACCCATCCCCACACACTGAAACCCCTTCCACACACACTGAAACATCTTCCACACACACTGAAACCCCTTCCCCACGCACTGAGACCCCTTCCACACACACTGAAATCCTTCCCCACACACTGAAACCTCTTCCCACACACTGAAACCTCTTCCCCACACACTGAAACCTCTTCCCCACACACTGAAACCCCTTCCCCGCACACTGAAACCCCTTCCCCGCACACTGAAACTTCTTCCCCACACACTGATTCCCCTTCAGCACACACTGAAACCCCTTCCCCACACACTGAAACCGCTTCCCCACACACTGAATCCACATCCCCACAGACAGAAACCCCTTCCCCACGCTCTGAAACCCCTTCCCCACACACTTAAAACATCTTCCCCACACTCTTAAACCTCTTCCCCACACACTGAAACCCCTTCCGCACACACTGAAACCCCTTCCCCATACACTGAAACCTCTTCACCACGCACTGAAACCACTTCCCCACAAACTGAATCCCCTTCCCCACACACTGAAACCTCTTACCCACACACTGAAACCCCTTGCCCACAGACTGAAACCACTTAACCACTCACTGAAACCCATCCCCACACACTGCAATCTCTTCCACACACACTGAAACCCCTTCCCCACAGACTGAAACCCCTTCCCCACACACTGAAACCCATCCACACACACTGAAACCTCTTCCCCACACACTGAAACCCCTTCCCCACACACTGAAACCCATCCCCACACACTGAAACCCATCCCCACACCCTGAAACCTCTTCCCCACACACTGAAACCCATCTCCACACACTGCAACCCTTCCCCACACACTGTAACCCCTTCCCTGCACACTGAAACCCCTTCCCCACACACTGAAACCGCTTCCACACACACTGAAATCCCTTCCCCGCACACTGAAACCACTTCCCCGAACACTGAAACCCTTCCACACACGCTGAAACCCCTTCCCCACACGCTGAAACCCCTTCCACACACACTGAAGCCCATCCCCACACACTGAAACCCCTTCCCCACACACTGAAACCCCTTCGCCACGCACTGAAACCTATTCCACACATACTGAAACTCCTTCCCCACGCACTGAAACCTCTTCCCCACACACTGAAACCCCTTCCCCGCACACTGAAACCCCTTCCCCGCACACTGAAACCTCTTCCCCACAGACTGAAACCACTTTCCCACAGACTGAAACCCCTTCCCCACACTCTGAAACCTCTTCCCCACACACTGAAACCTCTTCCACACATAGTGAAACCTCTTCCCCAAAAACTGATACCTGTTCCCCACAGACTGAAACCTCTTCCCCACACACTGAACCTCCTTCCCCACGCACTGAAACCTCTTCCACACACACTGAAACCCCTTCCCCGCACACTGAAACCTCTTCCCCACACACTGATTCCCCTTCAGCACACACTGAAACCCCTTCCCCACACACTGAAACCTCTTCCCCACACACTGAATCCACATCCCCACAGACAGAAACCCCTTCCCCACGCTCTGAAACCCCTTCCCCACACACTTAAAACATCTTCCCCACACTCTTAAACCTCTTCCCCACACACTGAAACCCCTTCCGCACACACTGAAACCCCTTCCCCATACACTGAAACCTCTTCACCACGCACTGAAACCACTTCCTCACAAACTGAATCCCCTTCCCCACACACTGAAACCTCTTCCCCACACACTGAAACCCCTTGCCCACAGACTGAAACCCCTTTACCACTCACTGAAACCCATCCCCACAAACTGCAATCTCTTCCACACACACTGAAACCCCTTCCCCACAGACTGAAACCCCTTCCCCACACACTGAAACCCATCCACACACACTGAAACCTCTTCCCCACACACTGAAACCCCTTCCCCACACACTGAAACCCATCCCCACACACTGAAACCCATCCCCACACCCTGAAACCCCTTCCCCACACACTGAAACCCATCTCCACACACTGCAACCCTTCCCCACACACTGTAACCCCTTCCCTGCACACTGAAACCCCTTCCCCACACACTGAAACCGCTTCCACACACACTGAAATCACTTCCCCGCACACTGAAACCACTTCCCCGCACACTGAAACCCTTCCACACACGCTGAAACCCCTTCCCCACACGCTGAAACCCCTTCCACAAACACTGAAACCCATCCCCACACACTGAAACCCCTTCCCCACACACTGAAACCCCTTCGCCACGCACTGAAACCTCTTCCACACATACTGAAACTCCTTCCCCACGCACTGAAACCTCTTCCACACACACTGAAACCCCTTCCCCGCACACTGAAACCTCTTCCCCACACACTGAATCCCCTTCAGCACACACTGAAACCCCTTCCACACACACTGAAACCCATCCCCACACACTGAAACCCCTTCCCCACACACTGAAACCCCTTCCCCACGCACTGAAACCTCTTCCACACATACTGAAAACCCTTCCCCAAAAACTGAAACCTGTTCCCCACAGACTGAAATCTCTTCCGCACACACTGAAAGCTCTTCCCCACAGACTGAAACCCTTCCCCACACACTGAAACCTCTTCCCCACACACTGAAGCTCCTTCCCGACGCATTGAAACCTCTTCCACATACACTGAAACATTTTCCCACGCACTGAAACCTGTTCCCCACACGCTGAAACTTCTTCCACACGCACTGAAACCCATCCCCACACACTGAAACCCCTTCCACACACACTGAAACATCTTCCACAAACGCTGAAACCCCTTCCCCACGCACTGAGACCCCTTCCACACACACTGAAATCCTTCCCCACACAATGAAACCTCTTCCCACACACTGAAACCTCTTCGCCACAGACTGAAACCCTTCCCCACACACTGAAACCTCTTCCCCACACACTGAAACCTCTTCCCCACACACTGAAACCCCTTCCCCGCACACTGAAACCTCTTCCCCACAAACTGAATTCCCTTCACCACACACTGAAACCACTTCCCCACACACTGAAACCTCTTCCCCACAGACTGAAACCACTTCCCCACAGACTTAAACCCCTACCCCACACTCTGAAACCTCTTCCCCACACACTGAAACCACTTCCCCTCAAACTGAATCCACTTCCCCACACACTGAAACCTCTTGCCCACACACTGAAACCCCTTGCCCACAGTCTGAAACCCCTTAACCACTCACTGAAACCCATCCCCACACACTGAAATCTCTTCCACTCACACTGAAACCCCTTCCCCACAGACTGAAACCCCTTCCCCATACACTGAAACCCATCCACACACACTGAAACCTCTTCCCCACACACTGAAACCCCTTCCCCACACACTGAAACCCATCCCCACACACTGAAAACCATCCACACACACTGCAACCCTTCCCCACACACTGTAACCCCTTCCCCGCACACTGAAAGCCCTTCCCCGCACACTGAAACCCTTCCCCACACGCTGAAACCCCTTCCCCACACGCTGAAACCCCTTCCACAAACACTGAAACCCCTTCCCCACGCACTGAGACCCCTTCCACACACACTGAAATCCTTCCCCACACACTGAAACCTCTTCCCGCACACTGAAACCTCTTCGCCACACACTGAAACCCTTCCCCACACACTGAGAACTCTTCCCCACACACTGAAACCTCTTCCCCACAAACTGAATTCCCTTCACCTCACACTGGAACCACTTCCCCACACACTGAAACCTCTTCCCCACAGACTGAAACCACTTCCCCACAGACTGAAACCCCTACCCCACACTCTGAAACCTCTTCCCCACACACTGAAATCTCCTCCCCACGCACTGAAGCCACTTCCCCTCAAACTGAATCCACTTCCCCACACACTGAAACCTCTTCCCCACACACTGAAACCCCTTGCCCACAGACTGAAACCAGTTAACCACTCACTGAAACCCATCCCCACACACTGACATCTCTTCCACACAGACTGAAACCCCTTGCCCACAGACTGAAACCCCTTAACCACTCACTGAAACCCATCCCCACACACTGAAATCTCTTCCACACACACTGAAACCCCTTCCCCACAGACTGAAACCCCTTCCCCACACACTGAAACCCATCCACACACACTGAAACCTCTTCCCCACACACTGAAACCCCTTCCCCACACACTGAAACCCATCCCCACACACTGAAAACCATCCACACACACTGCAACCCTTCCCCACACACTGTAACCCCTTCCCCGCACACTGAAAGCCCTTCCACACACACTGAAATCCTTCCCCACACACTGAAACCTCTTCCCACACACTGAAACCTCTTCCCACACACTGAAACCTCTTCGCCACAGACTGAAACCCTTCCCCACACACTGAAACCTCTTCCCCACACACTGAAACCTCTTCCCCACACACTGAAACCCCTTCTCCGCACACTGAAACCTCTTCCCCACAAACTGAATTCCCTTCACCACACACTGAAACCACTTCCCCACACACTGAAACCTCTTCCCCACAGACTGAAACCACTTTCCCACAGACTGAAACCCCTTCCCCACACTCTGAAAACTCTTCCCCACACACTGAAGCCTCTTCCACACAGACTGAAACCTCTTCCCCACAAACAGAAACCTCTTCCCCACACACTGAAACCCCTTCACCGCACACTGAAACCTCTTCCCCACAAACTGAATTCCCTTCACCACACACTGAAACCACTTCCCCACACACTGAAACCTCTTCCCCACAGACTGAAACCACTTTCCCACAGACTGAAACCCCTTCCCCACACTCTGAAACCTCTTCCCCACACACTGAACCCTCTTCCACACAGACTGGAACCTCTTCCCCACACACTGAAACTCCTTCCCCACGCACTGAAACCTCTTCCACACACACTGAAACCCCTTCCCCGCACACTGAAACCTCTTCCCCACACACTGAATCCCCTTCAGCACACACTGAAACCCCTTCCCCACACACTGAAACCTCTTCCCCACACACTGAAACCACATCCCCACAGACAGAAACCCCTTCCCCACAATCTGAAACCCCTTCCCCACACACTTAAAACATCTTCCCCACACACTTAAACCTCTTCCCCACACACTGAAACCCCTTCCCCACAAACTGAAACCCATCCCCACACACTGAAACCCCTTCCGCACACACTGAAACCCCTTCCCCACACACTGAAACCTCTTCACCACGCACTGAAACCACTTCCCCACAAACTGAATCCCCTTCCCCACACACTGAAACCTCTTCCCCACACTCTGAAAACCCTTGCCCACAGACTGAAACCCCTTAACCACTCACTGAAACCCATCCCCACACACTGAAATCTCTTCCACACACACTGAAACCCCTTCCCCACAGACTGAAACCCCTTCCCCACACACTGAAACCCATCCACACACACTTGAACCTCTTCCCCACACACTGAAACACCTTCCCCACACACTGAAACCCATCCCCACACACTGAAACCCATCCCCACACCCTGAAACCCCTTCCCCACTCACTGAAACCCATCTCCACACACTGCAACCCTTCCCCACACACTGTAACCCCTTCCCCGCATACTGAAACCCCTTCCCCACACACTGAAAACGCTTCCACACACACTGAAATCCCTTCGCCGCACACTGAAACCACTTCCCCGTACACTGAAACCCTTCCACACACGCTGAAACCCTTCCCCACACGCTGAAACCCCTTTCACACACACTGAAACCCATCCCCACACACTGAAACCCCTTCCCCACACACTGAAACCCCTTCGCCACGCACTGAAACCTCTTCCACACATACTGAAACCTCTTCCCCAGAAACTGAAACCTGTTCCCCACAGACTGAAACCTCTTCCCCACACACTGAAACTCCTTCCCCGCACACTAAAACCTCTTCCCCACACACTGAATCCTCTTCAGCGCATACTGAAACCCCTTCCCCACACGCTGAAACCTCTTCCCCACACACTGTAGCCACATGCCCACATACAGAAACCCCTTCCCCACACTCTGAAACCCCTTCCCCACACACATAAAACATCTTCCCCACACTCTTAAACCTCTTCCCCACACACTGAAACCCCTTCCGCACAAACTGAAACCCATCCCCACACACTGAAACCCCTTCCCACACACTGAAACCCATCCCCACACACTGAAGCCCTTCCCCACACACTCTAACCCCTTCCCCGCACACTGAAACCCCTTCCACACACACTGAAACCGCTTCCACACACACTGAAATCCCTTCCCCGCACACTGAAACCCCTTCCCCGCACACTGAAACCCTTCCCCGCACGCTGAAACCCGTTCCCCACACGCTGAAATCCCTTCCACACACACTGAAACCTATTCCCACACACTGAAACCCCATCCCCACACACTGAAAC
This sequence comes from Heterodontus francisci, assembly GCF_036365525.1. NCBI lineage: Eukaryota > Metazoa > Chordata > Chondrichthyes > Heterodontiformes > Heterodontidae > Heterodontus > Heterodontus francisci. The sequence goes on from NW_027141681.1 coordinate 122,036, forward strand.
CCCTTCCCCACGCACTGAAACCTCTTCCACACATACTGAAACCCCTTCCCCAAAAACTGAAACCTGTTCCCCACAGACTGAAACCTCTTCCGCAAACACTGAAAGCTCTTCCCCACAGACTGAAACCCTTCCCCACACACTGAAACCTCTTCCACACGCACTGAAACTCCTTCCCGACGCATTGAAACCTCTTCCACATACACTGAAACATTTTCCCACACACTGAAACCTGTTCCCCACACGCTGAAACTTCTTCCACACGCACACTGAAACCCATCCCCACACACTGAAACCCCTTCCACACACACTGAAACATCTTCCACACACACTGAAACCCCTTCCCCACGCACTGAGACCCCTTCCACACACACTGAAATCCTTCCCCACACACTGAAACCTCTTCCCACACACTGAAACCTCTTCACCACAGACTGAAACCCTTCCCCACACACTGAAACCTCTTCCCCACAGACTGAAACCCCTTAACCACACACTGAAACCCCTTCCCCACAGACTGAACCCCATCCCCACACAATGAAACCCCTTCCCCACACACTGAAACCCATCCCCACACACTGAAACCCTTCCCCACACACTGTAACCCCTTCGCCGCACACTGAAACCCCTTCCCCATACACTGAAACCGCTTCCGCACACACTGAAATCCCTTCCCCGCGCACTGAAACCCCTTCCCCGCACACTGAAACCCTTGCACACACGCTGAAACCACTTCCCCACACGCTGAAACCCCTTCCCCACACACTGAAACCCCTTCGCCACGTACTGAAACCTCTTCCACACATACTGAAACCTCTTCCCCAAAAACTGAAAGCTGTTCCCCACAGACTGAAACCTCTTCCCCACACACTGAAACTCCTTCCCCACGCACTGAAACCTCTTCCACACACACTGAAACCCCTTCCCCACACACTGAAACCTCTTCCCCACACACTGAAACCACATCCCCACAGACACAAACCCCTTCCCACACTCTGAAACCCCTTCCCCACACACTTAAAACATCTTCCCCACACTCTTAAACCTCTTCCCCAACACACTGAAACCCATCCCCACACACTGAAGCCCTTCCCCACACACTGTAACCCCTTCCCCGCACACTGAAACCCCTTCCACACACACTGAAACCGCTTCCACACACACTGAAATCCCTTCCCCGCAGACTGAAACCCCTTCCCCGCACACTGAAACCCTTCCCCACACGCTGAAACCCCTTCCCCACACGCTGAAACCCCTTCCACACACACTGAAACCGATCCCCACACACTGAAACCCCTTCCACACACACTGAAACCCCTTCCCCACACACTGAAACCCATCCACACACACTGAAACCTCTTCCCCACACACTGAAACCTATCCCCACACACTGAAACCCATCCCCACACCCTGAAACCCCTTCCCCACTCACTGAAACCCATCTCCACACACTGCAACCCTTCCCCACACACTGTAACCCCTTCCCCGCACACTGAAACCCCTTCCCCACACACTGAAACCGCTTCCACACACACTGAAATCCCTTCCCCGCACACTGAAAACACTTCCCCGCACACTGAAACCCTTCCACACACGCTGAAACCCCTTCCCCACACGCTGAAACCCCTTCCACACACACTGAAACCCATCCCCACACACTGAAACCCCTTCCCCACACACTGAAACCCCTTCCCCACACACTGAAACCCCTTCGCCACGCACTGAAACCTCTTCCACACATACTGAAACATCTTCCACACACACTGAAACCCCTTCCCCACGCACTGAGACCCCTTCCACACATACTGAAACTCCTTCCCGACGCATTGAAACATCTTCCACATACACTGAAACATTTTCCCACACACTGAAACCTGTTCCCCACACGCTGAAACTTCTTCCACACGCACACTTAAACCCATCCCCGCACACTGAAACCCATCCCCACACACTGAAACCCCTTCCACACACACTGAAACATCTTCCACACACACTGAAACCCCTTCCCCACGCACTGAGACCCCTTCCACACACACTGAAATCCTTCCCCACACACTGAAACCTCTTCCCACACACTGAAACCTCTTCGCCACAGACTGAAACCCTTCCCCACACACTGAAACCTCTTCCCCACAGACTGAAACCCCTTAACCACACACTGAAACCCCTTCCCCACAGACTGAACCCCATCCCCACACAATGAAACCCCTTCCCCACACACTGAAACCCTTCCCCACACACTGTAACCCCTTCGCCGCACACTGAAACCCCTTCCCCATACACTGAAGCCGCTTCCGCACACACTGAAATCCCTTCCCCGCGCACTGAAACCCCTTCCCCGCACACTGAAACCCTTGCACACACGCTGAAACCCCTTCCCCACACGCTGAAACCCCTTCCCCACACACTGAAACCCCTTCGCCACGTACTGAAACCTCTTCCACACATACTGAAACCTCTTCCCCAAAAACTGAAAGCTGTTCCCCACAGACTGAAACCTCTTCCCCACACACTGAAACTCCTTCCCCACGCACTGAAACCTCTTCCACACACACTGAAACCCCTTCCCCACACACTGAAACCTCTTCCCCACACACTGAAACCACATCCCCACAGACACAAACCCTTTCCCCACACTCTGAAACCCCTTCCCCACACACTTAAAACATCTTCCCCACACTCTTAAACCTCTTCCCCACACACTGAAACCCCTTACCCACACACTGAAACCCATCCCCACACACTGAAACCCTTCCCCACACACTGTAACCCCTTCCCCGCACACTGAAACCCCTTCCACACACACTGAAACCGCTTCCACACACACTGAAATCCCTTCCCCACACGCTGAAACCCCTTCCCCACACGCTGAAACCCCTTCCACATACACTGAAACCGATCCCCACACACTGAAACCCCTTCCACACACACTGAAACCCCTTCCCCACACACTGAAACCCATCCACACACACTGAAACCTCTTCCCCACACACTGAAACCCATCCCCACACACTGAAACCCATCCCCACACCCTGAAACCCCTTCCCCACTCACTGAAACCCATCTCCACACACTGCAACCCTTCCCCACACACTGTAACCCCTTCCCCGCACACTGAAACCCCTTCCCCACACACTGAAACCGCTTCCGCACACACTGAAATCCCTTCCCCGCACACTGAAAACACTTCCCCGCACACTGAAACCCTTCCACACACGCTGAAACCCCTTCCCCACACGCTGAAACCCCTTTCACACACACTGAAACCCATCCCCACACACTGAAACCCCTTCCCCACACACTGAAACCCCTTCCCCACACACTGAAACCCCTTCGCCACGCACTGAAACCTCTTCCACACATACTGAAACCTCTCCCCAAAAAATGAAACCTGTTCCCCACAGACTGAAACCTCTTCCCCACACACTGAAACTCCTTCCCCGCACACTAAAACCTCTTCCCCACACACTGAATCCCCTTCACCACACACTAAAACCCCTTCCCCACACGCTGAAACCTCTTCGCCACACACTGAAGCCACATCCCCACAGACAGAAACCCCTTCCCCACACTCTGAAACCCCTTCCCCACACACTAAAAACATCTTCCCCACACTCTTAAACCTCTTCCCCACACACTGAAACCCCTTCCCCACAAACTGAAACCCATCCCCACACACTGAAACCCCTTCCCCACACACTGAAACCCATCCCCACACACTGAAACCCTTCCCCACACACTGTAACCCCTTCCCCGCATACTGAAACCCCTTCCACACACACTGAAACCGCTTCCACACACACAGAAATCCCTTCCCCGCACACTGAAACCCCTTCCCCGCACACTGAAACCCTTCCCCGCACGCTGAAACACCTTCCCCACACGCTGAAATCCCTTCCACACACACTGAAACCCATCCCCAGACACTGAAACCCCTTCCCCACACACTGAAACCCCTTCCCCACGCACTGAAACCTCTTCCACACATACTGAAACCCCTTCCCCAAAAACTGAAACCTGTTCCCCACAGACTGAAACCTCTTCCGCACACACTGAAAGCTCTTCCCCACAGACTAAAACCCTTCCCCACACACTGAAACCTCTTCCACACACACTGAAACTCCTTCCCGACGCATTGAAACCTCTTCCACATACACTGAAACATTTTCCCACACACTGAAACCTGTTCCCCACACGCTGAAACGTCTTCCACACGCACACTGAAACCCATCCCCACACACTGAAACCCCTTCCACACACACTGAAACATCTTCCACACACACTGAAACCCCTTCCCCACGCACTGAGACCCCTTCCACACACACTGAAATCCTTCCCACACACTGAACCTCTTCCCACACACTGAAACCTCTTCCCCACACACTGAAACCTCTTCCCCACACACTGAAACCCCTTCCCCGCACACTGAAACCCCTTCCCCGCACACTGAAACTTCTTCCCCACACACTGATTCCCCTTCAGCACACACTGAAACCCCTTCCCCACACACTGAAACCGCTTCCCCACACACTGAATCCACA